>NC_091559.1:9538866-9551366 GCF_042767895.1 Penaeus vannamei | reverse complement strand
ACTATGATAATAACAACTACATTAGTGATGCTAAAGATAATGATAATGAAAAGATAATAATAGTATTTACAATTATAGTAAAAACAACAATGATAATAATAAAAAGAAATAATAATGATGATGATGATGATAATGATAATAATAATGATAATAACAATGATGATAATAATAATAATAATAATGATAAAGATAATGTTAATGATAATAATAATAACTTTGATGATAAAAATAACAAAGATGGTGATTATAATTATAAGGCTAATGGCAATAAAACAAATACAATAGTAATGAAAATATAATAACAATTTAACTAATGACAATTATGAAAATACCAATGATAATAATGGTAATAACAATAGTGCAAAACATGAGAAAAGAAATACCATTCATATAACTCTAAACCATAGATCATAAAAAAAACATCATTTGAAACATGAAGAGGAGCATCTTTAAAATGTCCGTCCATCAGTGCATGTCGTTACTATGGCTCACACATGCAATTAATTGACGAAGGTGTAATGGTTAGCGCGACGATCTGTGAATTCGTAGACTCGGGTTCGATTCCCGACGGAGACTATTTTAGAATTTTTCTTTTAGTGTTGCTTTACTTCACATACAGACAAGGCTCCAATAAGTAACGCAAATTCCAAAAAGGAATAAAAGGATGAAATGAAAACGAAACACAAGATGATCAGCGGAATCGGGCTCCGAAGAATAACGGTCGCTGACGATGATTTGCAAATTGTTTACCAGCGCCTGAGGGTCAAGGGATTTAAAATTTAAGTTTATAATCAAAATTTATTATCTAATTTTATCATCTAAATTCATAACCTAAATTTATAACCTAAATTTATAATCTAAATTCGTCCTGCAGATTCGGGGGAAAGCACGTGTGAATCGCGGGAACAAGGCGAGGTTAAATTCACGCGGGGAAATGCACTAGTTATGTCGACGAGAAAAGAAATACGAAAATAAATCCTTGTCTCCGACACCTTCACCTTCTCACGATTTTAAAGATCCTTTAATGACTTTCTTTCTCTCACGAAACTTTGAAGGAAATAGTTTTGATCTTGACGATGAAGATAATAAGATCACAATGACCGAATATTTGATTTGTAAAAAGTAAAACTACAGAAGAAAACTACAAAAATTAAATAAGTTGAAATACAGGCGAGACAGAGGCGATTATGACATTAATGACAGTAACAGTAATGATGATAATAAAAGTAATGATAATATTAATGATAGTAAAAATAGAAATAATGATAATGATAGTAAAGTAGATATAAGGATAATAGAAACAATAATGATAATGAAAATATTGGCAACAATGACAACCATAATAATGATAGCAATGATTAGGATAATAATGATGAGAGCAACAACAACAATAACAATAATGAAAATAATTACAATAGTCATGTAATGATAAGAAAATACAATAATATTCATAAAAACAATCTCTCCCGTCTCCTGAATCATCTCCCTCTCCTTCCTCTCTTATTTACTCCACGCTTCTCATTCTACCATTTCCGCTGTCCTTGCTCTGTTCCTTTACACAGAGGGACACGAACTCTTCCACCAAACGTCATCCACATCAACTCCACGTCCACTGTATCCCTCCACATATGTTTCCGGTTGCTCTTCTAATCTGCTATGGAAATCTATGACTAAATTGTGGATACTGCAGTGGAAATAGGTAATATCCATAACAAAAAAGGGCATCCGACCAATCTTCTGTTCATTAAGAAGCAACAGGCATCCTCTAACATCTCGGTGGCGCCAGACGTTCGGATGCCGCTCGGAGGGTCATCCTCTGACGTGGAGGCTGCAATCCAGGTCACTGCAGCATCACCAGCTGTTTCAGTGACACATAGAGACAAATTCCTCAAAAAAACAGTATATTGCTTCCGCTCGGGATCGAACCGTTCCCGTGACCACCACACCGCGGGAACGATAGAAATGTGGGATGTTTCGTTGTCTAATATTCTGATATAATAGTAGTTGAAAGAGAAAGAGAGGGAGAGAGTCTGATAGAGAATAATAACGATAATAAAAAGAAAAACAAAGAGTGTCAGTAAAAGAGGATAAAGAAAGAAAGAGATAGTGTATCCACAGTTTCAAATATTTAAGTATAAACAATATATACATATATATATGTATATATATATATATATATATATATATATATATATGTATGTATATATATATATATATATATATATATATATATATAATATACATATACATATATATATATATATATATATATATATATATATATATATATATATATATATATATATATATATATATATATAATACACACACACACACACACACACACACACACACACACACACACACACACACATATATATATATATATGTATATATATATATATATATATATATATATATATATTTATATATATATATATATATATATGTATACATATATATATATATACAATGTGTGTGCTACTATATACAGTACGTGTGTGTGTATACACGTATATGTATAGGTAAATTATATATGTGTTTTTACTTCGGTCCTCGCTGACGTTTCGAATGATTTTCTCTCGTGAGTCGAGGTTTTGCACAGGTGGTTAGCAATAACATAGTTGTTATCGGTATTTATAACATAAATTGTGGTATCATAAGTAGTCATGGTCGGTTATTACTGAAAGAAATTGTTATGCAACTGCACGAAGAAAATAATGTTCTTGCAATTTTGTAGTAATGTACGAAGCATCGAGAGATTAGTCGATAAACGAAGAAAAACTCGACTCGCCAAGGTGGGCTTCGATGCCTTCCAAGAGGTCCTGCTTGCGGAAAATCGTGCCCGCGAAGTTTTTTAGATCTATTTATTTATTTATTTATTATCACCAAGCGGCTTTCTCATTCTTGTATATCATTATTGGAAGCGATGATTCGAAGCAGAACTCGCATGGTTGAGGATCGACCAAACAGGGAGCTGAAACATCCCGTCAGTGAGAAGGCATTTTCCTGCGCAGTACAAAGTACAAAGCATGGACCATGAAGGTGATGGAAGGAAAAGCGTAGATTAAACGAAGGAAGAAGGGAGTGAGAGACAATTAGAGAGAGGGAAGACGAAGGGAAGGAGAAAGAACTTGGGAGAAAATTACTTAGTCATCGTTTTTTCTTTCTCCGTCACCCCTCACCGTCCCTCTTATTTTCTGTCACTCTCTCTTGCTCACACATCCCCCCCCCTCCCAGTTTTCTCTCTTTCTCTTTATATACATACACACACACACACACACACACACACACACACACACACACACACACACACACACACACACATATATATATATATATATATATATATATATATATATATATACATATATATACATATATATATATACATATATATATATATATATATATATATATATATATATATATATATATATATATATATATATATATAATCCACTCATTTCCTCCCTCGTCTCTCTCTCTCTCTGTCTCTCCCTCTCTCTCTCTCTGTCTCTCTCTCTCTCTCTCTCTCTCTCTCTCTCTCTCTCTCTCTCTCTCTCTCTCTCTCTCGCTTTCATCAACCGATAATTGCAGCTAAACACGAAACAAATAAGCATTTAAAGAGAACATGGTTTCCGTGTTATCATGCGGTTATCACGTGCGCTTCACACGCGCAAGGTCCTCGGTTCGATCCCGAGCGGAAAACTACATTTTAAGGGTTTTTCAATTATATCATTTAATGTTTATGATTTTTTTCAAAGTCTTATCATTACTGTCATTATCACTAGCATTATAATTTTTATCTTATGAATATCTTTATTGTTGTTTTATTGTTATTGTCATTATCATTACTTTTATCAATATTATCATCTTAATCATTATACATATTATTTATTTTTAGTAACCATTACTAAATATGTACATAGTTAAAACACTTGATATCAAATGCTCATAAAGTTCCTTTATATACTATAGTCTCCGTGGTGCAGTGGATAGCACATTCGCTTCTTACGCGAAAGACTTGGGTTCAAATCCCAACTGAGACGAATGTGTATGTGTTAACACATACACATAGTTTTATATGATATATGCACACACACACACACACACACACACACACACACACACACACACACACACACACACACACACACACACACACACACACACACACACACACACACACACACCTATATATGCATATACATATGGATAAATGCATGCATAGATATATACATATACATATATGTACATATATGTATATATTTATACATATACATATATAAATATAAATATGTACATGTATGTTTATATATGATAATAACAGTGGTAATAATGATAATAACAATGAAAATAACAATGATACTAACAATGATGATGATAAGGATGGAAATAAAAAAAAAACAGCAACGGTAATGATTATAACAATGATAACAGGAAAAAACAAAGATTATTATAGAAATAGTAATAGTGTTTTATGATGATAATGGTAATAATCCAAATAAAAACAAGAAAGGAAAGATAATTCATATTGCTCTAATCCATCGAATAAAAAGAGAATGCAACAGCATCTGAAATACTACGATATGCATCTTTAAAATGTCTGTTCATCAGTGTTTGTGAATATTTGAATTTGTTAATAAATCATAAAGAAATAATGATAACAATAATAATAATCATAATACTAATGATGATGATACTAATACCAATGGTGATTATAATGATAATAATGAAAATAGTAATAATAATAGCAATGATACTAATTATCATAATGATAATAATAGTGATAATGATGATGATGATAATGAAAGTAATAAGATTAAAAATAAGAAGAACAGTTCTAATGATAATGAAAATGATAATAAAATTATTATAACATTCATATAAAATAATAATGAAAAGGAAAAACATTAATAATTACAATGATGATGGTGATGATTAGAGTAACAGAACAATAATAACAACAGTAATAATGATGATGATAATAGCAACAATAGTAATAATATTAATTGAAATAGCAATAATGATGATGATGATAATAACAATGATTATGCAAAAAATGACGAGAAAGATAATTCCTATTACTCTAATCCATAAAAAACAGCCTTTGCAACACGGAGAGAAGCCTCCCTCACTGGGTCGCCCTTCGGTGCTTGGGAATCATCAAATGAATAATAAACGAAAGGTAAAGAAACTCTCGTGATTTAATGGCTAGCCTGACTGTTCTTAAAATTGAGGACCCGGGTTCGATTCCCGGCGGAGAATATAATATTTAGTTCTTTTCGTGTTCTTTTCCTTCATATAGAGACAAGGCTCTAATAAGTGGCAATAATGATGATAATAATAGTAATAACAATGTTAATGATTATATTGATAATAAAAATTCAAATAGAAATAATGACCATACAAAACAATGATAGTAACGATAATATTGAAGTAATTGTTGTCATAATTTGTGTAGGAAGAAGGGACCGCGAGTATAAAAAGGTTGGAAACTATTGTACTAAAACAATGAACATCATTGAAGCTGGAACCGCGTTGAGGAAGCAGTGTGGCCGAACGCAGGGCAGCTGGCATACCTTAGGCGGCACAGGAGATCGAAACGCCAACGGCTGTAAAAAATCAAGAGAGAAATTCGCAAGAGCCTAATAGTACTACTATTACTACCAATGATTGCACTAGCAACAATAATAATAAGGCAGGCACGCGTCTTATGAATAAAAAATCTAAATATCATAGAAACACCAAGAAAATAACAGCAAAGGTGGCGTCAAGTGCTCTTCGGGATGAAGGTCTGCGCCGATGAGGTCGCAGCCGCGAATTCCGCGAATTATATTTGCATTGTATTGCAAAGTCTTGATATAGCAAGATGGAAGCAGGTAATGGTGGCAGTCATTAATCACGCTCTCACTGCTGTTATTATAACTATTGTTGATATTGTTACTGTCCATGTTATTATGAACGTTTTTGTTTAAATATAATGGGTTCTAAACTTTTAACACTTATGGCCCCTTTCTCAAACCTACGATATATATCTATATTTATCTATCTATCTATCTATCTATCTATCTATCTATATACCCTTTTTTAAGGTACGAAAGCTATGACATTTCCTTCTGTCTTTCTATCGGTCTCAGCGTCTATTCAATCTCATATTGTTGCCAATATTCACCATTTTTTTAGAATCTCACTTATAGTAGGTAATGGTGGTAATCATTAATATAATTATTATTGTTATTGGTATAACCTGCATTGCTATTATCATTATTATTCAAATTGTTATTGACAGTGTTGTTTTGAGATAATGGCTACCATTTTTGTATATACTTACATCCCCTTCCAACTTGGCAACCAATCTACTTGTGTATGTTATATGTCTTTATATATATTGAATACAATCATGAAAGTGAAATACTTTGCTTATTAATACATGCAACATTGGTTGATTCACAAGCGACACTTTCATTCGTGTCAATATTGATCGCCGTTGCTATGTTTTATTTTTAGTTGTAGAAAAGAAATTTATATGGAATAAATCTGACTGTGTTCACTTTTATTCTAATCTTTTTGTCCTAAGCAAAATGAATCTGTATGTTTGTCTATCTCTCCTCCCCTCTCCTTTTTCTATCCATCTTCACCTCTCTCTCTCTCTCTTCTCACCTTGCACACGCACGCGCACACACACACATGCATGTGTGTATATATAGAGACAGATACACATATATGTATATACTCTGAGAATACCCGGTATGGGTATGGCCCTTTTCCTTCCTATGAAAGAGAGAGAGATTGAGAAGAGGAGAGGGGGAGAAGAGAGAAAAAGAGAGAGATTATTGTTTTCAATCACGTATGCATAATCTATATTAATGTTGATTTGATTACTCATATTATTATGGTAAGGTCACATTTATATATTCTAAAATCTTTTCTATATTTTTTATTATTTCTATAATTGCTGTTGTTTTATGATAAATCCTCTTTCTTATTGTTACTATCGTTATAATCAACATTATCCTTTTCTTATCAGTAACAAAATCATTATCATTGTTATACTATTCTTATCATTGGTAACCTTTGTTCATTGTGGCTACTTTTATTATTTTTAGAATATGTTATTATTGCAGTTACTATTACCATTATCATAATCATTAATTTATATAGTTATACTATTATCATCATTATCATTATTGGTAGTATTACTATTATTATTATTATCAACATTATTGTTGTGTAAAGTCAACTTTTGAATAAACTAGTGTGTTATGAATGTGAGATGTAGGCTTACAAATGACTTTTTTTCTACACGAGTAGCATTCTCAATGATTTACAAATCTTAAAGTATGCATGTATGTACGTTTCTTTCGTAAATGTCTTCCCTCTTGTTCATGATGAATATAATTGTTTATATATATGGATTTCATGAATATATGGGTTGTAATGTATTTTATTGTCAATAAGAGCATTCATAATGATACAGGCCTACTTAGATCCATTTAGTTGATTGGGAAGCAACAATCGTTCGTTTTCTATCATTCGCGTCTAATTCCCTTGGAGTGAAATTCAATGCAGTTACTGTAATGTACGTAGATTAGACGATAGCATTTCCATTGATGAGAAACATTTTGTTCATTAATATCATTGTTTTTTTTCAGAAGAAAATGAAAAGCCTTTATGTGTCTACCTCTCTAAAACTCTACACCTCCCTTTCTCTCTATATAAATATATACATATCTCATCTTCTCGTTTTCTTTATCTGTTTCTTTATTTCTCTTTATCTGCCTGACGCCTCTCTATCTCCGCCCTTTCTCTTTCTCTTTTTCTCCAGCTATCTCTCACCCTACATGTGTGTATGTGCCTCTCTCTCTTCGTTTACGATAAATATTATATGTTGTTAAAGAAGAAACTTATATGGACTAGATTTTACTGTTTCCTTTGGGAATAGATGCTGTGTTCACTTTTATTTCCAATATCATTGTGTCCCTTGCAGCAAAATCTGGTTTTGGGAGTGTTTCTCTTTTCAATCCCTTTCTTTTTCTGCATCTCTTTTTCTTTCCACTTCTCCCCCGCCCCCCTCTCTCTCTGTCTTTCATTCTCTCAGTCTGTTGCTGATGTTATAACCATATTTACAATCTATTTTTGTTGGCTTTAATTCTTACTGTGTCACATTTGTAGGGTGTCAACCTTCATTTGATGTTTGTTATTTATTTAACGTTTATCTGCCTTATTTTACCATGCAAGCATTGAAATCTTATTTTAAAGTCAAGGTCAAAAATAGCCAACGTCAATGGATAAGAGTATGAGAGACAGAGTGAGAGAGAGAGAGAGAGAGAGAGAGAGAGAGAGAGAGAGAGAGAGAGAGAGAGAGAGAGAGAGAGAGAGAGAGAGAGAGAGAGAGAGAGAATCATTGTTATCAATGATGTATGTATATTCTAATCATTGTTGATTTGATTACTTTTATTGCTAAATTAACAACAGATATATAATCTAAAACCATTACAAAATTACTTATCATTATATTATTATCGCTGTTACTTTTCTCTTATTATCATTACTATCAGCTTAGTAATTTCCTTGTCGGTATCAAAATCAACACCATTGCTATATGTTATTATTATTTGTTGCAGTATTAGTGGCATTTGTTTATCGCTTTAATAGTCATTGGCATTATTAAAACTCATGGTGGAAAATAACCTAATCCGAGAAAGCCTGCTTCCAGTATCATCATTATACAAAGTTACGGGAAGGAATAGACTAACAGAGGAAAATAAATGAATAAACAAAGAAACAAACAAACACATGTATATAAACAACCCTTCACCTCCACAAAAAAAATCCTTCTGTAGTTGAGTATTTATTTTACGTTTTTTTTTCTCTAAGTCTCCGCAGCCGCCTCTAAAGCGGGAACACCGGGTTCGACTCCCGGCGGAGGCAATCAGGATAATTTTTTTAGTTATTTATTATTGTTATATGATTTTGGATTTTATTTAGACGATGATTTTGTTAACATCACTAGTTATTATTGCTATTTCTAAATCATTATTACTGTTATTATTATTATTACTATAAATGTTATTACTTATCGGTATCAATATCCTTATTATTACTATATTTTAATAATTAGCTATATTGAAGGTGGCATTTGTTTATCGTCATAACATTGTCATTTTAAAAACACATGGGGAAAATAACCTAATCAGAGAGAGAGAGAGAGGGAGAGAGAGAGAGAGAGAGAGAGAGAGAGAGAGTGAGTGAGTGAGTGAGTGAGTGAGTGAATGAGTGAGTGAGTGAGAGAGAGAGAGAGAGAGGAAATCTTAGGAAGAGGCAAAGAAAATGGAGTCAGGGAAATCAGAGAGAGAGATAGAGAATGTATGTATGTATGTATAGTGTATAGATGTACATTCTATCGGCCAGTTTGTTAAAATTGTGCGAGGACCACCCAGTGAATATTCATATACACAGACATGCAAATGCGCAGAAATAAAGGCACCTCAGCTGACCTATCTGACAGATATACTTATCTATCTGTCCGGTAGATATGTATATCTTGACTGGTAGATATGCATTCATTTCTGTGTATATAGATGTCTGTGTAATGAATATTCATTGGGTCGGGCCGAGCACGATTTTAAGAAACTGGCTGTTTTCATTCTCATTTCTCCATTATTGTCTTTGTCATTATTACCATCATCAATTTTATCATTGCAATTGTAATTATTATCATTACAATTATCATTTCAATTAGGCAACAGGAATGGGTTGGGAGAGGCATTTATGTAACATATGTGTGTATTCGTTTGTGTGCGTGCGTGTGTGTGTGTGTGTGTGTGTGTGTGTGTGTGTGTGTGTGTGTGTGTGTGTGTGTGTGTGTGTGTGTGTGTGTGTGTGTGTGTGTACGTGCGTGCGTGCGTGCGTGCGTGCGTGTGTGTGTGTGTGTGCCTGTGCGTGTGTGTGTGTGTGTGTGTGTGTGAATGTGCGTGTGTGTGAGATACCGACGATGATTATATAACGTTGGTGATTCGACAATCATGGTGATAATAACGTGTGTAGTAATAAACACTATCATGATAAAGACACAAAATGTGAAATTAAGGCGACCGTGCACCTCGGAAACATAGCATAATACGTAGATTTTGTTGTATTAGATTTACGTAGTGTTTTTTGTAGGTTATGGTACATATGTGTGAATTCATGTGTTATATTTCTCTCTCTCTCTCTCTCTCTCTCTCTCTCTCTCTCTCTCTCTCTCTCTCTCTCTCTCTCTCTCAATGGATTCTATGCAATCTATTGTTATGCATCAATGATCTAATGAATATGGTTTTAAATAAAATATTTTATAATTATTGTAGCAATAACGTGTGTACATTCTTAGAATGGTCTACGTCTACCATGGGCTAAAATTAATAGACATTGGAAAATGATAGTAATAAATAAATATTCTAATGTGATGTGTTATTATACGCCTTTAATCACACTCATATTTCATTCCCATCAATTTAGATGAAATTATCAATCTCGCCATATCCACATTCCCTTAAATACCCAGTGATAACAAAATCAGGGTTGGGTGCCCCGCCCTCGTAAGGACTGTCTCTAAATTGCCCTCATGAGATGCGGAAAGCAATGCGGAAATGTTACATTTGTTCAGCAGATCATAATTGGTAATGGTATGGAAAACTTGCCTGAAACTATTCAACATGGTTTAAACGTCAATTAAGCCGCTTCCTCCTTGCTTACCGCAGTTTTCTTCGATGAGGACAGATGGCCCCGCGCCTTCACAACGGACGCCGCATCCGTCCTTCTCTCACCTTCTTAAATTTCTTTTCTAAAAGTAAATTCTGTGGATTCAAATGCACGCAGACAAGACAAGCGATTGTGATAATGATGATTTAGGATTAAACTAAAATTTGCTGCTAGTGTGTGAGATACTTCATGAATATCCGGTGGGCAAGGAGAAAGACTGAGAGCGAGATTGAGTGGTCTATATAAATGCGTTTTGCAATTCAAAATGTATGCGCGCACACACACACACACACACACACACACACACACACACACACACACACACACACTACTGATATTAGTAATGATTATTACAGCACATAATATAGAAAAGTCATTACAATAATGGTGATAAAAGGGATGGCATTATAATGATATGATGATAATAACACTGCTGCCAGTAATAATAAGAAAGAGAATGAGTGAGAGGATGGGGAGAAGAAGAGAAAGAGAGGGGGAGAGAGGGAGGAGATGGGGGGGGGTACTGATATATAAAAAGAAAGAGAATGTGTTAGCGAGGGAAGGAGAGATAGAGAAAGGGGGAAGGATGAAGAGAGACAAAGGGGAGAGACATGAAGAGGGAGAGAAAAGTGTAATTTTTCGTTATTCAAATATTAGTGACGGAAATTTTCGCAGCTAATTTGCTTTCTTTCTTAACAGACATTTGAACGTAAGCAGAAAAGTAAAACAATGAAAAGATATGCAGTGTGGGATAAAGACAGATAAGCAACCAGAAATAAAGATAAAAATGATGATTTAATAAGAAATTTAGGGTAACACGGATTTGTGCATAATTCAATTTCTTGGTCTTCGCCGGGGATCGAACCCGAGTCTGTCCCTTTAGAGGCGACCGTGCTAACCACTGCACTATAGTGACATAGGGCAAGATGTGAATTTAGTTGTACTGTATTTGCATAATGTATGAATTCATGTGTGTTTTTTTTATGTTATCCTCTCTCTCTCCCTCTCAGACCTATCGACTTAATGTTATAAACCTCTTCATAACTTATCTGTTCTTGGTTCAATTTAAATATCTAATTATAACTAAATCAGGGCTTGGGTGCCCTCGTGAGACGCGGACAATACTCCAATTTCACATTTGTTCAGGATAACTCAGTATCAGCAATGAAATGGAAGACTTGCCTGACACTATTTTACATGGTGTCAAATGGTTGAGCCGTTTCCTGCTTGCTTTCTGCAGTTTTCTCTTCGATAAGTACAAATGGCCCCCGCGCCTTCACAGCTGACGCGATGACGACAAAGGTAGAGGGTGCCATGTATACACATAAAATACATCGATTGTGTTATATTATACTCATTATATGATTCAGATCTACTGCAATTATTAGTCCTATTTATTGTTACGGTAGTTTATTATCAGAAGGTCTATTAGAATATAAATATCAGTTCTAGTCAAGTGTTAACATGACTTCAGATGGAGTTAAATTCTCTCCCAACCCATTCCTGTTGCCTAATTGAAATGATAATAATTGTAATGATAATAATTACAATTGCAATGATAAAATTGATGATGGTAATAATGACAAAGACATTAATCGAGAAATGAGAATGAAAACAGCCAGTTTCTTAAAATCGTGCTCGGCCCGACCCAATGAATATTCATTACACAGACATCTATATACACAGAAATGAATGCATATCTACCAGTCAAGATTTACATATCTACCGGACAGATAGATAAGTATATCTGTCAG
>NC_091559.1:9521877-9538366 GCF_042767895.1 Penaeus vannamei | reverse complement strand
CAATGATAATGGCGATGACATTACAAATAACACTAACAATAACAATGGTGATGATAGTGGAAGAATGAGAATGAAAATGATAAGATATATGAAATAATAAAAATAACAAAGAAATATTATGATAATGATAATGAGGAAGATAACAACAACATGACCCTCGCTCATAAAATAAAGGGAAGGATATTAATAAAAAAAATAGCGAACTAACTGCACTTTTTTGTTATAGCATCAGTAGAAGTAGCTATTGTTGTAGAATTAGCAGCATTAGTAGCATCATCCATGTTCTATGTTACATAACAAGTTTAATAGCAGTAACAGCACTACTTACATCAACAGTAATAATGGTAGTCGTAGCAATAGAGACAACATCATCCCGTCTTTACTATCCTAATAATCACAGATATCTTTTATGGACACTCGCTAAACACGAATCGGGACGAAGAAGAAGAAAAACGTAATAAAGATATACAGATAGGTAAAAAAAAAAAAAAAAAAAAATGTGATGTAAATAGCTCTGATATTTGCGGGAATAAGATTTAGTATAGATAGATATACGAAGGGAAGAAAGACCGAGAGATAGATATATAAAGAGAGCGGGGGGGGGGGGGGTATGAAAGGTTAATTTTCGTGGCGTCACACACGGGAAATCATAGCTTTATGAAATCCTGTAATCAAAACTTTCGTACCATCCAAAAAATATATGATTTTATAGAAAATAAATAAATAAAATTAAACGACTGAGGGCGCGAATGTATCGAAGGTTTGAGTGTAAAAAGATTGCACTGAAATATCAGTGAAGCCATAGCTCTAAGAATCAATGTGAATAAGGTTTGTACAGATGGCAGAAAATCCTTTTGCTCGCTCCTTTAAAGAAAAAAAAGAAAAAAAACATGGTTAGTAGATATATCGTATGTATAAAAAGTTTGAAAGCTATTACATTCAAACAACGCAGTTAATAACATCGATAATAATGATAATACCATTGTTGTAATAACGATGACAATGTCATTAATGGTTACTTACTTCCATCTCGCTATATCAAGACTTTGCAATAAAATGCAAACATAATTCAGGGAATCACTCGGCTGCGTCCTCACCGGCGCACAGGCCTTCGTCCCGGAGAGCATTTGACGCCGCCTTTACTTTTACTTTCCTGCTAATTTAGAAATCTCTGAATTATTCATTTACAAAACGTGTCTTTCTCATTATTGCCAATGTTATAGCCACTGTTATCATACACGGTAGTGGTCTTAGTAGTAATAGTAGTGCTAATAAATAGACACACAAACACATGTATATATATGTTTGTGTGTGTTTGTGTGTATATGTATATATATATATATATATATATATATATATATATATATATATATATATATATAAAGCCTGAGGCAAGGCTACAATCGTATTATGTAAATGAGTAAATGGCAAGAACAATAGTGTCACTAATGAAAGCGAGAATAACGATAGTGTCTTATTTAGCAATGTGGAGATAACCACTATTAATCCAAGGCATCACTTACGCTCGTTCTCAGTACCAGCCTCTCCTGCTGGTTATCAATGAACGGATATTAAAGAAATACAGAGGAAGTGTGCCTGTATCATCGTGCTCATGCGACGATCAAGTGGTATAATTGGTGTTCTTGGTCGGAGCGAATCTGGGAGAACCTGCAAAGAAAAATCAGCCTTTGGAGCAGCGTTGGAGGAATGCAGGGCGGATAGCATACCTTGGGCGGCACAAAAGACTGAACCGCCACTGGCTATCAGAAAGGAGAGAAATGCACAGCGCCTAATAGCTCTACTACTAATGATAGTTATGATAACATTAGTAACACCGATAACATCAAAACAACAGCAACAATAAAACCTAGGAAATAACAGTAAAGGCGCCGCCAAATGCTCTCCGGGATGAAGGTCTGTGTGCCGATGAGGAAGCGGCCGAGAGACTACGCCGAAAGGAGCTAATGGTACTAATTGTTCTTAATGACATTACCATGGTTATTACTTTACCTATTGTTGGTATTATTATTATTACCTCCGCCAGGGAGGGTATGTACCGTCGGCTAGTTTTTATTCGTTGGTTAACAGGATAACTCAAAAAGTCATGAACAGATATCCATGAACATTTCACAAGAGGCTTCGATGCCAAAGAATGTTGGTGATCCGGATCCAGAGGTTTTCAGAGGGTTCGTTGGCACTGCGAGAAAAGGAACGCGGGCGTCACCAGCGCACTTGAGGAAGAGGCGGTTTTGATCTGATTCTTCACGTGAATATTTTTATTGCAACAGCGACTCTATTGCCTTGGCGGAAGTATGCGCTCTCTGAGTGCTTCTATTTTTTAAAATATTTTCTTCCTTTTTCTTATCTACTTCCTCCTAATTTTCCTATTGCCCCCGTTTCTTCCCGTTTTCTTTTTCCTGGTTATTTATTTCGCTGATGTATTGTAATTTTTGTACTTTTTTACTATCATCTTAATTATGACTATCGCTATCATTTTCATAACCACACACCATTTGAAGGTAATACCATCTGTATTTTCATTACTGAGGTAATCAAGGTGATTGGTGTCATTATTATCGTTACCGTTTCCATTCCTTTCATGACAATTACATCATCATGATTATCATTATTACCATTACGTTCATTAAATAGCATCCCAATTGTCACCATCAGTATTTTTAATTTCATCATTAGTCATCACTACTATCGTTATTTACATTCTTATTATCTTCATCATTATGATTGTCATTATCACTGCTGAAACCATTATCGTTTTCATTATCATCATAACCATTTGTACCATCATTATCATGACCAAGAGTGACCCAACACTTTGATACAATGGCAAAAAGTGCAGTGAGTTCGTTTTTTTTTTATCATCATTCACCTTTATTTTATGAACAGGATTACGTTATTTTGATCGCTATCATTATTATCATTTTTTATCTTTATATCATATACATATATCTTTATTCTCATTCTCATTCTACCATTATCATCACTATTGTTATAAGAAAATGACAATTTCATTATTTCATTAATTCATATCATTGAATTCATATTGTTATAAGAAAATTAAAAATTCATAATAAGGATGATAATTTAAGAAATGAAGAAAAAAACTTTACGGGCTTCATAGAACTGGCAGGGGATCGAACTCGCGCCAACCAAGTAGAAGGCCAGATCTCTACCTCTTTTCTACTTATTCTTTTCTCTGGTTTTCCTTTTCGTCTCATTTTCTACTAATCCCTCACATTTTTTTCTTGTCTCACTTTCCTTCTCTTTCATTTGTTTTACTTTACCACTTGTTATTTTCCTTATCTCTCTGCCTCTCTTCCGATTACCCCTTTCTTTTTTCTCTCCTTCTCTCATCGTTTCCCTTTTCTCTTACCCCCTCCTTTCCCCTCTTCTTCCTAGATGGTAATACAAATAGATGGATAAGATAGATACATAGACACACAGATTATCAGATACATGCAGAGAGAGAGAGAGAGAGAGAGTCTGAGGAACAAGGGTTACCTTTCCGCGTCTCCACTGCGAGGGACCCGCGACCAGCGCTCGAAACCTACAGGACAGTTGACCCAGCACACTCTTGACCGGGGCCCACGGCCCTGACCACACCTCTCCTTGGGGGCGCTCCCCCACGCGCGCCCCGTTCGGTGCCCCTCTTGGGCTTCCTTGCCCACAACAACCCGCGCCACGCTACCTACCAGCCACTTCTATCAATAAACAGCTGAACCAGAATTGTGTCTCCATCACCCACCAAATCAGGGCAACACAAAAACCCTGACAACTGGTGGCAAGCGGCGGATGACACGAACAACAAGCCTCCGAAAAACTGTAAGTACACCATTGGCAATTTCCTTTTCTTTCCCCTTTCTTCGCCTATGTGTGCATGCCGTTTTTTTTTTACAAGTGCAGTGATTTTTTTCAAATATCTACTAAAGTGTTCGTGCAAAGTGCATTTTCTTTTCTTCTTTCTGTTATCTACCATGTTTTTTTTCTCGTCATGGTAGATCGTCGCTTTTTTTAAGGGAATCAATCCCCATTTTTATCACTTGCGAGAGTGCATTTTCTTTCTTTGGCGTGTTTTTTCTAACTCTCATGCTAGCCTAGTTAGCATAAATCGTTAGTAATGCTTAAATCTTTCATTTATGTGGGTGAACTAGGCCGTGCATTTTTCTTTAAATTAACCATACTAAGCCACGTGGCTAGAGTTACAAGTATTGCCATATATTTGGTATATTTTCTTATTCTTATTATCTTCCAGTGTATAAACCGACGCTATATCGACGTTAATTTGGCATATTACTAATTGCATTTATTTAGGCTCGGTTTAAATATGCATTTGTGGGATATTTTGGAATATTTAAATAATTTAGTTAAATTATGCACAAACTTTTTCTCTTTCCCGACGCTTCCCACCTAATCCCGTTCCTTACACCCCCGCTATTACTATCACTACCATCCTAAACCCCCTCCTTCTCTCCTAACCCCCACCCGTTAATCCCCCCTTCCTCTCTGCCTATTTTCAATATTTCTAGTTCGCTAGTGTTAACGTTTTATATTTTTTCTTTTCGTATCTATATTTATACAAAAACAGTGTGCCTTGCTCATTTGTATGTTTATATGAATAACTTTAGTATTTTTTTTATGTATAAAGTGTTATATTCGTTTTATAGTGCGAATGACCTCACTCATGGTTGTTCAGGTGAAATCAAGTCAGGTCCTATAACATTGTGATTTTATCATTATCCCGTTATCAACGTATTTACGATAATTATTCGCCTTCTTTATAGATATATTTTTCTTTAATTATTCACGTTCATTTATCTGTAATTTGATTATTGTGTACTTGTTTTTCACAATATTATTTAGTCTCGTATATACTAGCTCTTGCTATTTTAACGTATATTTGGTTAATGACTTCATTTGACCTTACTCAGGTAGAAGGTACTTATAGCCATCTGACTCTGCTCGACCCAAAAATACATTCAAGCTATTTGTATTTAATTTTTATTTAGTGATCTCCGTGTTAGATATCAATTATATTAAACAGCTACTACGATTTCATATTGTTCGCGATTTTCGATTATCTTGATCACGAACCTCACCTCATCATTATTACATGGTCCTTGGTGACGACCCACAGCTGGGTATGGACATGTAATTAGGTTAAGATAATTAATGTTAAGTTGTTCTGTACGTGCAAAGATGCACACATCGCAAGAGGCGATCTACGCGCCGCGCCGCGCATTCTTATCGCTATACGTGAGATTTTCGCTGGTATTCCCCAAGGTGGATACCCAATTGCAGTCTGCGTATGAGCTGGATGATGTGTCCCTTCTACGGTTGGGTCATCACGTCATCACCTTCCTCAGGGAATTTATTTTAAGTATCATTTACAACCACGAGGGTTGTCTTTCGGGTCAGTTGTCTCACGGAAGCTGACCCAAACCAGTCACCGTTTCATTCATTTTACTTACTAATTATAGTACCATTTTTATGATTTCACATAGTAGTTGATTAATATTGCAATTAACGTAAGTTCATTGTTATTAGTGTGAATGTTTTTTTTTTTTTTCGTGCAGTCAGATCGGTGACTATTTTCATTAAGCGCTATCCACATTGCCACCCCAACCTAACATACCTAACCCCACCCCCCATCCTCACCCATACCTCTTTTAAACCCCACCCCACCCCATCCTATCCTTAGCCTCCCACCCACCCACTCCTCCTCCCCTTCACTTATTTCTTCCAACTTCCACGCCATCCTATTCCTTTTTTACTCACTCTCGCCTTACTTACTAATGACTAACAAAATCTATCAGCATTCTATTTTCTACTCGTGTGTTATACTCTGACTCACTCATTTCATAACTCCCACCCATTAACTCAACTCGTCTACGCACTCATGCAGCCACATGCGCACATCATCCCGCAAAAAACGTTAATTGTACAAGAATTACATGTGTACTGTCTCCGGAAGATAACCGACTTGCGCCAACCGTGTATTCTTATCTTGCATTACGTTTTTCCGTGCAAATGTTGTCTTGAGAAAGTATATTTTGGTGTAATGAGTCGCTCCCGAAGTATGAGGACTGCATTACCTGTTTTCATTATTGCTTTGCCTCAAATTGCTCTTGGTGACGTGTGATAGACAACTTCAATGAAATGAGATACAATCACTATTAGTCAGACTTATACCGTATGCACTATTGCACTGCACACTTCTGAACTCTGCATTGTTGTATTTTTCTTTTTTCCAAGGAAGTTCGTCGTTCAAGACAAGTCCTTGCGGACTGCGACACCTTTTGCTTCCTTTGTAGTTCTGCACAATGCTTATCTCTCGTAGATTTTCATCTCCTGCTATCTGAGACAATTGCAACTGAAGCAAGTCCTTGCGGACTATTGCAATTGTCTCCCTAAGCATGTTCCTCTGTCTATCCTTGGACAGTGAATTATTGAAAAAAAAAAAAATAAAAATTGAAAAATCATAGAAATAATTGACAACACTCATTGCAATGTGATATATTTTGATTATATCTTATGGCCCCTGCTATAACACAACCCCCCTCCCCCCCTGTTTGCCCTTCTGTCTCTCGCCATGTCTCTGCCTCTGGTGTGCTTTTTTTCAGAGAAAGCCAGCTCCATCCCGTCGTGGGCGACGGTTAGTAGCGTATGCCGAGCGATCTGAGGAACAAGGGTTACCTTTCCGCGTCTCCACTGCGAGGGACCCGCGACCAGCGCTCGAAACCTACAGGACAGTTGACCCAGCACACTCTTGACCGGGGCCCACGGCCCTGACCACACCTCTCCTTGGGGGCGCTCCCCCACGCGCGCCCCGTTCGGTGCCCCTCTTGGGCTTCCTTGCCCACAACAACCCGCGCCACGCTACCTACCAGCCACTTCTATCAATAAACAGCTGAACCAGAATTGTGTCTCCATCACCCACCAAATCAGGGCAACACAAAAACCCTGACAGAGAGAGAGAGAGAGAGAGAGAAAATAATAGTAATAATGATGGTAATACTGATGACAGCATGAATAATGATATCATTATGATGATAACAACATTAAGGATAATGATACTGATACTACTACTACTACTAATGATAAGAATAAGGATTAATGATAATAGTAATAATAGTAATGATAATAATAATAATTATTATGGTTATTGCTATAATTATAATAGTATTAATAATAATAATAATAATAATAATAATAATAATAATAATAATAATAGATAGCAAAAAAATAAAATAAAAATAATAATAATGAACAATAATAGTATAATACACTTTTTTCTTCAGAATTGCCAGGGGATCGAACTCTTGCCGATCAAACAGAAGGCGAGAACTCTACCGCTGAACTATGATATTCATCCAATCTATTTTATCATCAATTTATATAATCTAGACACGAACAAAGACCGAATTATGCCATAAGTTTATTTTTTTCATTCTCTTTCTTCTTTTCTCCTTTCTCTTCCTCCCTTTTCTATCTCATGGCCTCTTGTCTCTCTTCAATCTACGTCTTTATCTACAACACCTATCTTTCTCTTTTCGTTTGCTTTGTTTCCCTTCTTTTCGTTTCCCTCTCTTTTCTACTTGTTCCATTCTCTTGCTTCCCCTTTCGCCTTACTTTCTTCCGATCTTTACAGTGAAATGTAAACAAGATATCCTGATGATGTGAATTACAATAATTTATTTCATACCAAAACAAAAGATACCCTTCCACTAGATGTTAGCACAGGAACTAGCTGTCACAGTGCAACAGAAGTAGTATTTCACACCTTCGGGGCTATACTGTCTGGCTTGTTTTCATTCCGGACCATGAGAAGCATTCGTTTATTTCATGGGACAGTGAACGTGTGACAACAAACATTTCATATTATAAAGGCAAACATCAAGCTACTGTAAAGAGGAGATCGTGCAGCTCGTTCTATGTTGCAAGACCGAAAATTATACTAAATCGAATCTCAATGCAAACAGACCTATGCTTCTCTTCTATGAATTCTTATCTGAAGTAGGCAAAGTGGAATGAAAATAACACTAAACAAGACACTATAATATAATTTCTTTCCTTCTTTCCCCAGTTCCTAAATTTTAAACTAAATTTCAGCTTTTATAAAACCACTTTTATTAAACTCGTGTATTTAATTTTACATACATCTCTGTCTTGTGTGTGTACTTTCACCCAGAGAGTAAAATGTCACTAAATGTTACTGTATACCTACCCTTGCACTGAAATATGTCCAATTATTTAGAATTAAAATTAAGTTACCAACCTTTTTAAATCACTCCTTTCTTGGCTCCTTCAAAAACATGTTTTCCCGAAATATCCTGTAAAAAGGAAAAAATCTATATTACCAAAAATGAAGGGTATGTATGTTTAAATATGGGAATCTTTCTCTCTCTATTTTCATTCTACCAACTTATCTCAACAAGGCATGAAGATGAGAAATCCTGAAAAATGCTTGTTTTTTATATATCTCGTTGGCATACTCACTGAAGTTATCGTTATCAGTACTCTTCACAGACACCCTAATCACCAATGCCATTAGAATAAGTATTTCAAAAACATCAATAATCCATATGGTTTATTGACAGGTGTTACCACTTTCCTTTGCGAGTCTACATTCTTTTGTCGAAATTTGGGGTTCAAGGTCAGCAGTAATATAACCCTCGATCGTAAATAATCCCCATCTTTCTGCATTTCATATTTTTTATGGCCATTGTCATTGCTTCGTGTTAATGAGAGGGTCCAGTTAACGGGACTTGGCGGCGAGCGGTTTGGCCGTGTCCTTACGTCCGGCCCCGAAAGTTATATAACTGCGTCCATTCATCCCATACATGAGAGTAAATCCATCTAATACACTTTTCATCTCACTGAGTTTCATATTCTCATGAATTTATACAACTGCTTTCGTTCACATATATATTCCTCGACATCCATCCATTAGATGATGTTGGACACTGGCCAATCATGTGCTGATATCTATTTTACTAAAGTCAAAATATGTAAGAGTTATCACCGATCATTTCTGATGAATATGTAAAATGCAGACCCGTTTCTTCAATTTTTCTCTGACAAATGGCGTTTCTCCCCAACACGCTACTTTTTGCAACCATTTAGTGGCCATTTTTTAATTATTTGTCCACATCAAAGCCTGGAAAGGCTCCTGCCGCACTAGACGGCGGAGAAGTAAAACGGAGAAAACCTGCTGACTTTTCCTCAGTGAACGAAACTGCTGACACGAGGCGAGGAAAACTTTGTAAGGGAACGGTGGAGAAAGGCCGCATTTGAAACACTTCCAATAGTTTGTAAGAGAGAGGAGAGAGAGAGCGAGAGAGAGAATAATGTGCCGTTTTCACTAGTAAATATTTCCTAGCTTGTCAAATAAACTTGTTTCTTGTTTCCAATTATTTGTCTACAAGATTGAAAGAACGCAACAGGGATATATGTACAGCGTATACGTCCTGCTTACATATTTTTGCTGACAAACTTTCTCTCTCCCTCTCTATTTCTTTCTTTCTTTCTTTCTTTCTTTCTTTCTTTCTCTTTTTCCCTCCCCCCCCCTCTCTCTCTCTCTTTCTCCCTCCCTCCCCTCTCTCTCTTTCTCTCACTCAAACTCTCTCACTCAAACTCTCTCTCACTCAAACTCTCACTCAAACTCTCTCTCTTTCTCCATCTGTCTATATGTCATAACAATAGTTAACATTTGTGGCATTTTTTACCTGAACTAATTGGCACGTTTTATTATGTTAGAAATATAACAATTAATTTAGAGGTTAGTTAAACAGAAGCATTCATTTACAGTTGATTGAGATGAAAAAGAAAAGAAAAAAAAGCAAGTAGCGTACACATAGAATATGAAATATCATTGCATTTATACTTTGTATTTATATAAGATTAATACATATTTACGTAACATATGATAGGATTTTGGACTGACCTCGTATCAGGTGAAGCTGGTTGAAGGGAAAGGGACGGAAGGGGATGAGAACGGGAAAGGGAAGACTTTTGGTGACTAGGAGAAAGGCGGGGAAGGGGGAGAGAAAGTGAGAAAGAGAGAGCAAAATGAACAACGTAGGGAAAAAAACATGAAAACACGTGAATAGCCGTGTGTTTTCTTGCTCCTCGCTTCGTTGTTCCTTTTCCTTTTTTTTGAGAGACAGAGACAGACAGACAGACAGACAGACAGACACACACACACACACACACACACACACACACACACACACACACACAGAGAGAGAGAGAGAGAGAGAGAGAGAGAGAGAGAGAGAGAGAGAGAGACAGACAGACAGAGAGAGAGAGATGGAGAAAGAGAGAAAGACAGAGAGAGAGAGAAAGAGAGCGAGAGAGAGATGAAGAAAGAGAGAGAAAGGGAGGGGGGGAGAGATAGAGAGAGAGAGGGAGGGGGGAGAGAGAAAGACAGAGAGAGAGAAATGTTGTTGACCTCGATAGTGTCAACGTTGACACTAAAAGTAGCTGACAAGCCATCTAATTTCAGACTATATTCTCTACTCGACTGCTGTTGCATAAAAGCTTCTCCCAACCCAGTTCTATTGCCCCTCGTCACCGTGGCCGAGAGGGTAAGGGCGCCAGATTCGAAACCCGTGATCGCGAGTTCGAATCTGCAAAAGGGAGCCAAAAGCGCTCCCTCTGGTTGCAACCTCGCCCGGGGCTGAAAGACATGAAAAGCCCCGGGCACGAAAATTAGAAGACGCCCGTCGGTTGCAATCAGTTTTTCCCTATTGTGTATTTTTCTGTGTGTATGTGTGCTTCTGTGTGTGCGTGTAGGCCATGTGCAACTCATGATAGGTCAATAAAAATTACATTCTTTCCTATTTCAGTGTAGGATGTCAAAACGAGCCATATCACTCCTGTGTAAAATATACGTATATCGTTAAAAGTGCAATAAAAATTCTAATAAGAAATATACATAGAAACGTCCCAATAATTAGAAAATAAAGGCGAGTGAGAAAAAAAATAAATAGAAAATGCATGAAAATGTAAAATGAGAAAATGCAAAAGTAGAAAATGAGTCCAACCTGCGACAAAATGCGAATTAAGAAAACAGTGCGAGAGAGAGATTAACATTGCGAAATAAATACAAAAAAAAATCTCGCTAATAAAACACAAGGCGAAAAATTGGGGAAAACATGCGTCGAAATTTGCGATATAAAACAGGAAAATTGCGATGTAGATAACCAAGAAAAGAAAAGAAAAGTGACGTTAACAAATAAGAAAGTATAAAGAGTATGAAGGAAGAGTAATAATGAAAAAAAAACAAGCCGTCTCGGTTGCAGTCTGTTTTCCCCGACTCCATTTATGTGCGCCTGTGTACGTTTTTCTACGTATGTGAGTGCCCCTTTCTTTGTATGTGCGTGTGTGTGTGCTTTTTCTTCGTATGTGTAAAAGAAAAAATGCAATATGTGTGAAAGAAAGAACAAATGCAAAATAGATACAAAACAAATGTACCAACAAAACAGAAAATAAGACAAAGAAAATTGTTATCATGCTGTAAACCCGACATGAAATACAAAAATTGCGATGTAGCAAATGATCGTCATTATAATAAAAATATTATTAAATACGGTAGCAAATGATCGTCATTATAATCATCATTATTAGAGTTATTTTAATTATCATGATTATTACAATTCCCATTACAGTTATTATTATTATTATAACTGACATCATTATTATTGATATCATTGTTATCATTATGATTACTATTATCAATATTATTATACTATTACTTCTATTATGATCATTATTACCATTATCATAATTATCATGAAAATTACTACAAGATTTTTTGTTATTATTACTATAAACATTAATCAGTGCCATCATTGCAATCATTATGATCATTATCACCATTATCATTAAAATTACAATTCAATAATCGTTATTGTTACTAATATTATTATTAGCGTGATGTCTATCATTATCATTATAATTTGTATTATCGTTATCATCATATTTGTCATTATTATTACTATTGTTATTATTGTTTTCATAATTATTACTATTATCTCCCTCTCCTCTCTCTCCCTCTCTTCCTCTCTCCTATTACTTAATTCTATTCTGTGCCGTGAGGTGGGGGTGGGTGGGGGCGTATCCTTGCCTCTAGACAAAAGTAACGATATAATTTCGTCATATTTTCTATTCTTCTGAAGGGAGAGGGAGGGGGAGAGAGAAGGGTGAGGGCAAAAAAGAAAGAAAGAAAAAAGAGCGAATGAATAGAAGAACGATTTGGAATTTTGCGTAAGACGGTTTAACCAAGGGAGGTGTGGCACTTTAGAGACGGATGTCGTAAATGCTGCTCTCGAGATTAACCTGGATCTTCTGAAGCAATTTCTCTATAGAGTAAGGCTTAATAGCATCAAAATTTAGGTTAGACACACCCCTGGCTAAAATAATTCATAACTTTTCGTTATTCTTGTATCCAACCAACTAACAAAGTAATCAACGCTACCAAGAACAGAACCTCGGGCATTACGAAACTGGGGGAATATGGCAAATTCTCGTTGATTCTCTCGGCAGCAACCGCCTACGTTTGATTTATTGTGAATATAGAGCCAATTGAGTAGTCAGGGGGGGTGGGAGGGTCACGTGCCTCCTCCGTTAAGATTTGTTAAATTGTTGCTTTAATACTCTCTATTTAGCAATTCATCGATTATTCTGATGAACGTTAAAACACAATAGATGCTAACCCATTTACGAAGTTGGCAGAAAGGGAACGACGAGAGGAACCAGAAGGAAATAGAGAAGGGAGGAATGGCGATTTTACAATAACAGCTCTGTTTCCACTGAATGTTTGTAGATTATTGCATATGATTTATTTAGATGAAACAAGTTCTTTTTTTGATGGCTGCAGACCTCGAATTTCCCAGCTGCAGACTTCTAATTTCTTCTATTTCTTGAAGAGGAAAAGAAATATGGCAACAGAAAGAGCTTTTGGAAGCGCAGTTCTCTCTCAAAATAGCTTTGCAGGATGTAGCACATCTAATTTGACGATGAAATGGCCAAACGAAAGAAGAAATTTCCGGATAAGGATCAATGGCGGAGGCATTATGGCACCCCCCCCCCTCACAGGTTAATATCATGGTAAGCACAACTATCTCCAATAACTAAGGCCAATGTGGTCTAGTGAGTAGGATACGTGGCTCTCAGCCGCGAGTCCCGGGTTCGATTCTCGACTCGGGAATAAATGTACTCTTTTACTGTATTATGTCTTATGTTGGTTGGGTTTCTATTTTCAAGTTGCTTGCTCATGTAGATTAGTATTATCCGAAGCATGAAATATAAATAACTTCAAAAGAAAACACTGAAATCAGTGGGACGACTAACATAGTTTCTGGATGCAACTGCGAGTGTCTGTGCTTACTTGTGAGACTGTGTGGGTCTCGTCAGCTTTTACTTTGTACGTATTATATGGGTTGGTTTGTTTTGTGTAACTGAGAAGATTATTGTGAAACGTTTAGATGAAATGCGTGACACGGCATTACTATGACTATTATTTCATGTTCTAAAATAATAAAATAAGGAAAGGGTCAGGTTAACTATCTTGTTAAACATCTTTCTAAAACCCTGACAAAGACCTCTGTTTCCAAGTTGTCAAAGCATTAGTATGGACGTAACTAGAGCTGACAAAAGTCTTCCCATGTCTGCTGAATAACGGAAGCATTTGCCGAAGGAAAGTAAAGTGGGAAGGTGCAGCATCGGCCCCGCGGAACCAACGTTGCTTGGTTGAGCTAAATAACTTTGATTTATACTTCTTTTTTCAAAGACATTCCTTCAGCAGATCGAAGTTAATCTTAGGAGCAGCATTAACGACATCCGCCTCTTCAGTGCCACCGCTACAGAACCAATCGGAATTTCGGGAGAAGCACGGGGAGTCTTGATGACGTCATCGAAGGTGCCACACCTCCCTTGGTTAGACCGTCTTACGCAAAATTCACAACGTCCTTTCTCTTATTAATTAGTTTTTTTCGCCCACCTCCTTTTCTCTATCCCTCCGTCTCCTTTCAAAAGAATAGACCAGCAAAATCAAAATATGACCTGAAAATTTTATGTTACTTTTGTCTAGAGGCTTAGGATAGGCGGCTCCCCCCCCCCCCCCACCCCGCGGCATTGCATAGAATTATGTAATACCTCCTCTGTCTTCCTAAAATCTTGTGAGATAACCGTTTTCTAAACATCTAAATGGAACACAGCATAATATTACGATATTATACGGTAATAATACCGTATTCTTTATTCTTTCTACATCCTCCCTCCCGCATCAGCCACTAGATCGCTCAGCATTTAGGCCTCGTCTGCAAGAGAACCACATCGTGCTGCAGTGCACTCTGCCTCACTTCCTTTTCCACCTTCCATGAGAACAGGAACAAGAACGGCGTCTGTGGCAATCGCTGGAAGAATCCATAATATACCATATAGTGTTTTTTTGCTGCACTCGGAATAACGTTTCACTGTCCCCGTTGTGCATACCAGTTTATCGTAGGCCTACTTCTCTGCGACCTTCATTATGAAATAGTTTTACTCACCTCGAAAGACTCTGCCGTGTTTCTCTCTCTCTGTGTGTGTCTCTCTCTCCTCTCTTTCTCTCTCTCTCTCTCTCTCTCTCTCTCTCTCTCTCTCTCTCTCTCTCTCTCTCTCTCTCTCTCTCTCTCTCTCTCTCTCTCTCTCTCTCTTTGATGGTAAAACAATGCTCTTTTTGTAATTTGTTGCAGTTGCCTCACTGCCCACAGTCGGACATATTTCGTGAATCTGAAGTGTTCCAAATGCACATTATTATACCGTAGACTTCGCTGATGACAAATAGAAAAAATATAGCTGGATTTCAGGCCACACACACACACACACACACACACACACACACACACACACACACACACACACACACACACACACACACACACACACACACACACACACAAGCACACAAGCACATGCACGCACACGCACGCACGCATATCAGTCTGACGGAGAGACGTGAAACAAGTAGAAACTTATTAAGCTTAATAAGAGTCACCAGGGTTTTTCTGAGGGTCGCCAGCTACTAACGTAAGCTACTATTCATCTATAAGTATAAGTTCCATTAAAATGGTTGGATATATTACATGTTCACACATTTAGGGTTGCTAGCCCAGGCTAAGACTACTGTGAAGGGTCGCACCTAAAACGTTTGGGGAACTGAATAAAGGCTAAACTGATACCACTGCTGGGCAACATATGCTGCTTTTGATTCCAACACAATTAAATCACATGGAAATAGATCATGTATATACGTGGGTGTGTGTATGTGTGTGTGTGTGCGCACATGTATTTGTAGATTTATATTTATGTATATGTATATATATACATATAAATATAAATATTTTTATATATAAATCTATCTATCTATGTATCTATGTATCTATGTATATATGTTTATCTCTCTCTCTCTCTCTCTCTCTGTCTTTAGCTACATGTGTATATTTATCCATCTATCAATACACACCCACACACACACACACATGTCTGTGTGTGTGTGCGTGTGTATGTGTGTAAGCTTCAAAGAAGCATCCTAAAATTCTGTAATGTTACCATAATCCGTAACTTCTGACAGACCTACAATACTAGTAATCCTATTTAATGCTTCCTATCAAAATTCCCTTCACTAAAGCGCAAAACAAACTCTCATATAATACGTATAAAGCAAAAACATTCGAGACTCACAGAACCACACGCTTAAGCAAACACACTCGCAGTTGCATCCAGAACCTTTCTCAGGCTATGCTTATCTTACCACTAATTTCACAGTTTTGTTTTCAAGCTATCTAAAATCTATGCTACGAGTAATACTGATCCGCACGAGTAAGCGACTTCGAAATAGAAACCAAAAGGTAATATAAGAAATATATTATAAAATTAGCTCGCCCTTTCCCGTGCCGGGAATCGAACCCGGGCCTCGCGGGTGAGAGCCGCGTATCCTAGCCACTAGACCACACGGGATGTCATTAATTTGTGCTGATAATAAATTAAGCACATCTTGTTCAAAGCAAGGAAATAATGCTATATATATGTATATATCTATCTATCAACCTATCTATCTGCCTGCCTGCCTGCCTGCCTGCCTGTCTGTCTGTCTGTCTGTCTGTCTGTCTGTCTGTCTGTCTGTCTATCTATCTATCTATCTATCTATCTATCTGTCTGTCTATCTATCTATAAACTTGCTTTCCGTGCAAGGAATCGACCGCGGGTCTCGCCGTCAGGCCACGCGGGATCTGCATCATTCCGTGATTTCACTTTGAAATCAACGACACTTGTTGCCCAGCAGAGGTTTCAGATTCAGCCTCTAATTAAGCTGCTACGTTTCGTGTTTTGTGTCAGACAAACATACATTTGAGTGCGTGCGTGCGTGCGTGTGAATCAATGTAGCCTGAAATCCAGTTATGTTTGTCGATACACTAAATAGTCATCA
>NC_091559.1:9486263-9501263 GCF_042767895.1 Penaeus vannamei | reverse complement strand
TTTGGGAGGTTAGGTTAGGTTACGTTGTTGGTTAGGTTAGGTTAGGTTAGGCTCAAATTTAACAGAGACTCCAAATTTCTTTCACATAAACTTGATCGTAAATCATCTAATCCACGATAGGTTCAGTACCGCAATTTGGGGGAGGTTAGTTGTAGGTTAGGTTAGGTTAGGTTAGGTTAGGTTAGGCTCAAATTTAACCGGACCAAATTTCGTTTTCTACAAATTGATCGTAAATCACTCTAATCCACGAAGGTTAAGTCTGTATTTGGAGTTAGGTAGGTTAGTTAGGTTAGGTTGTAGTAAGTTAGTTAGGTTAGGTTAAATTAGGCTAAATTTACCTAGATCAAATTTTTATAAAGTGAAATCTATAAGTTGGTTAGTATTTAATTGGTGTAGGTTATTGTTAGTTAGTTATAAATAGTTAGGTACATAACGACAAATTACTAAATTGTGTAATATTATCGTAATTTATAGTAAGTTGGATCAATGGGGAGTAATAGAACAATGGTTAGGTAGTTAGCTTATTAGGGTATTGGTAGTTTGCAGCTAATTATTCTAACTTATTCAACTAATTCTATGAGTAAGTGTTTGGTTAGGTTAGGTTGTGTTAGGTTAGTAGTTAGGATTAAGTTGTGCTAGTTAGATTTGTCAAATTGTTATATTTAATTAGTTAATCAATTGGTTCGTATGGTAGGTTGTTAGGTTGTAGGTAGATTAATGTTCAAATTTACAGGAACAAATCGTTTTTACAAAATATAATCATGTAGTTATAGTTGTATTAGGTTAGGTGGTTTGTAGTAGCTAAGTTGTTTTATAAATTAGTAATCAATTATAGAACCAATTTGAAAGTTGTGACTTAGTAGGTTAGATGATTTGTGGTTAGTATTGAGGATAGTTGTAAATTGTGAACACTACTAGTTCACTAAATTGAGTAGTATCAGTTGGTTAGTGAATTAGGTTAGTAGGTATAAGTCAATTGTAAATTAGTTGTTAAAATTAGAAAGTTCTATAATTAATTTGAAGTTGGTTGTTATGATAGGTTGTTGTTAGTAATTAACGAGAAGTTAATTTCAAATTCATCCAAATTTACATATTGAGTATTTATAGTTAGTTAGGTTAGTGTTGGTATTGAGGAGATTGTGCTATTGTACATAGGGAGTCTAATTGGAGATATCGTTATATTAGTAGTAATTAATTATTCTTAATAGTTGTAGTATATCGTATAACAGATGTTAGTCTATTGGTATTATTATGTTAGGTTAGGTAATTTAACGAGTAAATTCGTTTTCATAAATTGTGTAATACTAACATGATAGTTAGTCTGATTTGGGAGTTATAGTTGTTAGTTGTTTAGTTGGTTAGGTTGTTAGGTTAGGTATTTAAGGAGATAAGTTGTTTTCTAAATATAAATTATCCAATTTACAATCAATTGGAGTTAGTTACGTTGGTTATAGTTGGTTAGGTTGTATTGTTAGGAAATAACAGGAGCTCAAATTTTCATAAATTATCGTAATCATAACGATGTGATCCTGCAATTTGGGGAGTAGGTTAGGTGTGTGGTTGTTTAGTTGGTTAGATTAGGCCAGAATTAAATTAGTCTCAAATATGTCAAATACTAATCGATAAATACTACTCCATGGGGGGTTAGCGTTTGGAGTTAGTTGTGGTTAGGTTAGTTAGGTTAGGTTAGGTTAGGTAATTAAAGGTCAAATTTACAGAATAAATTGATTATCTCTAATAATATTAAGTACTCAATTTGAGGTTAGTTGAATTGGTAGGTTGGTTAGTTAGGTTAGTAGTTAGGTTGTTAGTTAAGAGTTATTAGTTCATAATTATCGTAATCAATTCGTGTACATAAATTTGGGAGTATTAATTAGGTTGTACTGAATTGGAGTAGTTAGTTAGTTGGTTAGTTATTAGGGTAGTTGGTTCACTAAATGTTAACACTGATCCAATTGTTTCCTAATTGGAATACTTAATCCATGATAGGTTAAGTACTAATGAGGTTAGGTTAGGTAATTTCGTAGGAGATAATTGTTGTTTAATAAATTGCTAAATTAACCAAGGAGACTCAATTTGGTATAATTGTGTATTATCAGGTTAGGTTAGATTGGTAGGTTAGGTAAATTAACAGAGTAAGTTGTTTATAAATTGTGTAAACATTAACCAGATGTACATACCTGCTTTCGAGAGAGGTAGTTATCGTTAGGTTAGTTAGTTGGTAGGTTAGTTAGTATTTAACGAGTCAAATTTGTTTAATAAATTGTGTAAATCTCTAACATAGGTTACAGACTGCAATTTGGGTTAGTTAGTTGTGTTAACAGTTAGTAGGTTAGTTGAAGGAATTAAGTAGAGACTCATTGTTTTAATAAATTATGTATATTAATCCACGAAGTTACAGACTCAATTTGTTAGTTATTACGTTGTTAGTAGTAGGTAGTGGAGGTTAGTATACCGGGCTAATTTGTTTTAATAAATTGTGTTCACTACACGATAGGTTACGTACTCAGGAGTTGTTTTACTTGTGTAGATATTAGTTAGGTATACAGACTCAATTTGTTAATAAACTTGTAAATCTTAATCAGTAGGTTAAGCCTAATTGGAGTTAGTTATTACGTGTATATTGTTATGTGGTTAGGTTGATTACAGAGACTTTGTTATAAATTGTGTAAATATAATCCAATTTACGACAATTTGGAGTTAGTTGTGTGTTGTTATTGAAGTTGGTTGTAGCTAAATTACAGGAGAATTGTTTTTATAATTGAGAATACTTAACCAATACAAACTCAATTGGTTAGTTACGTTGTTAGTAGGTTAGGTTAGGTTAGGTTAGGTTAGGCTCAAATTTAACCAGGAGACTCCAAATTTCGTTTTCTCACATAAACTTGATCGTAAATCACTCTAATCCACGATAGGTTACAGTACCTGCAATTTGGGGAGGTTAGGTTAGGTTACGTTGGTTAGGTTAGGTTAGGTTAGGTTAGGTTAGGTTAGGTTAGGTTAGGCTCAAATTTAACCAGGAGACTCCAAATTTCGTTTTCTCACATAAACTTGATCGTAAATCACTCTAATCCACGATAGGTTACAGTACCTGCAATTTGGGGAGGTTAGGTTAGGTTACGTTGGTTAGGTTAGGTTAGGTTAGGTTAGGTTAGGTTAGGTTAGGTTAGGCTCAAATTTAACCAGGAGACTCCAAATTTCGTTTTCTCACATAAACTTGATCGTAAATCACTCTAATCCACGATAGGTTACAGTACCTGCAATTTGGGGAGGTTAGGTTAGGTTACGTTGGTTAGGTTAGGTTAGGTTAGGTTAGGTTAGGTTAGGCTCAAATTTAACCAGGAGACTCCAAATTTCGTTTTCTCACATAAACTTGATCGTAAATCACTCTAATCCACGATAGGTTACAGTACCTGCAATTTGGGGAGGTTAGGTTAGGTTACGTTGGTTAGGTTAGGTTAGGTTAGGTTAGGTTAGGTTAGGTTAGGCTCAAATTTAACCAGGAGACTCCAAATTTCGTTTTCTCACATAAACTTGATCGTAAATCACTCTAATCCACGATAGGTTACAGTACCTGCAATTTGGGGAGGTTAGGTTAGGTTACGTTGGTTAGGTTAGGTTAGGTTAGGTTAGGTTAGGTTAGGTTAGGTTAGGCTCAAATTTAACCAGGAGACTCCAAATTTCGTTTTCTCACATAAACTTGATCGTAAATCACTCTAATCCACGATAGGTTACAGTACCTGCAATTTGGGGAGGTTAGGTTAGGTTACGTTGGTTAGGTTAGGTTAGGTTAGGTTAGGTTAGGTTAGGTTAGGTTAGGCTCAAATTTAACCAGGAGACTCCAAATTTCGTTTTCTCACATAAACTTGATCGTAAATCACTCTAATCCACGATAGGTTACAGTACCTGCAATTTGGGGAGGTTAGGTTAGGTTACGTTGGTTAGGTTAGGTTAGGTTAGGTTAGGTTAGATTAGGTTAGGTTAGGCTCAAATTTAACCAGGAGACTCCAAATTTCGTTTTCTCACATAAACTTGATCGTAAATCACTCTAATCCACGATAGGTTAGAGTACCTGGTATTTGGGGAGATTAGGTTAGGTTACGTTGGTTAGGTTAGGTTAGGTTAGGTTAGGTTAGGTTAGGCTCAAATTTAACCAGGAGACTCCAAATTTCGTTTTCTCACATATACTTGATCGTAAATCACTCTAATCCACGATAGGTTACAGTACCTGCAATTTGGGGAAGTTAAGTTAGGTTAGGTTACGTTGGTTAGGTTAGGTTAGGTTAGGCTCAAATTTAACCAGGAGACTCCAAATTTCGTTTTCTCACATAAACTTGATCGTAAATCACTCTAATCCACGATAGGTTACAGTACCTGCAATTTGGGGAGGTTAGGTTTGGTTAGGTTGGTTAGGTTAGGTTAGGTTAGGTTAGGTTAGGTTAGGCTCAAATTTAACCAGGAGACTCCAAATTTCGTTTTCTCACATAAACTTGATCGTAAATCACTCTAATCCACGATAGGTTACAGTACCTGCAATTTGGGGAGGTTAGGTTAGGTTACGTTGGTTAGGTTAGGTTAGGTTAGGTTAGGTTAGGTTAGGTTAGGTTAGGCTCAAATTTAACCAGGAGACTCCAAATTTCGTTTTCTCACATAAATTTGATCGTAAATCACTCTAATCCACGATAGGTTACAGTACCTGCAATTTGGGGAGGTTAGGTTAGGTTACGTTGGTTAAGTTAGGGTTGGTTAGGTTAGGTTAGGTTAGGCTCAAATTTAACCAGGAGACTCCAAATTTCGTTTTCTCACATAAACTTGATCGTAAATCACTCTAATCCACGATAGGTTACAGTACCTGCAATTTGGGGAGGTTAGGTTAGGTTACGTTGGTTAGGTTAGGTTAGGTTAGGTTAGGTTAGGTTAGGATCAAATTTAACCAGGAGACTCCAAATTTCGTTTTCTCACATAAACTTGATCGTAAATCACTCTAATCCACGATAGGTTACAGTACCTGCAATTTGGGGAGGTTAGGTTAGGTTACGTTGGTTAGGTTAGGTTAGGTTAGGTTAGGTTAGGTTAGGTTAGGTTAGGCTCAAATTTAACCAGGAGACTCCAAATTTCGTTTTCTCACATAAACTTGATCGTAAATCACTCTAATCCACGATAGGTTACAGTACCTGCAATTTGGGGAGGTTAGGTTAGGTTACGTTGGTTAGGTTAGGTTAGGTTAGGTTAGGTTAGGCTCAAATTTAACCAGGAGACTCCAAATTTCGTTTTCTCACATAAACTTGATCGTAAATCACTCTAATCCACGATAGGTTACAGTACCTGCAATTTGGGGAGGTTAGGTTAGGTTACGTTGGTTAGGTTAGGTTAGGTTAGGTTAGGTTAGGTTAGGTTAGGTTAGGCTCAAATTTAACCAGGAGACTCCAAATTTCGTTTTCTCACATAAACTTGATCGTAAATCACTCTAATCCACGATAGGTTACAGTACCTGCAATTTGGGGAGGTTAGGTTAGGTTACGTTGGTGTGTTAGGTTAGGTTAGGTTAGGTTAGGTTAGGCTCAAATTTAACCAGGAGACTCCAAATTTCGTTTTCTCACATAAACTTGATCGTAAATCACTCTAATCCACGATAGGTTACAGTACCTGCAATTTGGGGAGGTTAGGTTAGGTTACGTTGGTTAGGTTAGGTTAGGTTAGGTTAGGTTAGGTTAGGTTAGGTTAGGCTCAAATTTAACCAGGAGACTCCAAATTTCGTTTTCTCACATAAACTTGATCGTAAATCACTCTAATCCACGATAGGTTACAGTACCTGCAATTTGGGGAGGTTAGGTTAGGTTACGTTGGTTAGGTTAGGTTAGGTTAGGTTAGGTTAGGTTAGGTTAGGTTAGGCTCAAATTTAACCAGGAGACTCCAAATTTCGTTTTCTCACATAAACTTGATCGTAAATCACTCTAATCCACGATAGGTTACAGTACCTGCAATTTGGGGAGGTTAGGTTAGGTTACGTTGGTTAGGTTAGGTTAGGTTAGGTTAGGTTAGGTTAGGTTAGGTTAGGCTCAAATTTAACCAGGAGACTCCAAATTTCGTTCGATCCCCGACGGAGAAGAAATTCGAAAACTTTTTGCATGAATTTCTGTTTGCTTCTTTCTACTTACCCAGCCGTCTATCTCTGTTTTTGTTTCCGTCTCTTTTCCGGTGTTTATAATGTGAAGGAAATAGGAGGAATTGGAGCGTTTGATTTTGGATTTTTTTATTTGCTTTTTTTGGATTTGTTTCGCTGTTTATGAAGTGTTAATGAGAGTTTTCACAATTTTGTTATTCCTCTCAATATTGTGATTGTATTAGTATTATGAGAAGCAGAGAATGGGAGGAGGAGGAAGAGGACGAACAAGTGATGGAGAGAAAGAAATAAAACACAAGACGGAGCAGGAAATGGTGAAGGAAAGAGGTTATATTGCCATTTTTTTGTTTAGCGTTGTTTTCGCTCCACTTTGTCCACTTCAGATAAGAAACACGAACTCATAGTCGAGAAGCAAAGGTCTGTTTGCAATGAGATCCGATTTAGTATAATCATGGTTGCAGAGTTTTTGGACTTGCAACATAGAACGAACTGCACGATCTCCTTTTCATAAAAGCTTGATGTTTACCTCTATATTGTTCAGAGTCATGAAATAAATGAATGTTACTTTTTGGTCCGGAATGAAATAGAAATGCAAAGTAGACAAACCAGACTTCACGGCTACCAAGGTGTGAAATACTACTTCTGTTGCACTGTGACAGCTGGATCCTGTGCTGACCATATATCGAGTGGATAGGCAGCTTTTGTTTCGATATGAAGTGGATTGTTGTAATTCACCTTACTCTCAGGATATCTTGTTTACATTTCATTTTCCTCTATTCCCATGAAAAAATAACCGATTTTCTTTTGTATTGATACTATTTAATATATTGCATTATTATTAATTTGATGATTTTTGAAACGAGTATTCTTTTACCATGTACACTATTTTAAATATATGTGTATGTATATATATATATATATATATATATATATATATATATATATATATATATAATTTCATAGCGTCTTACATAAGTTGTATATTGATTTATATTTGCCTTTGAAAACTATATGAAATTCATGAAAGAAACAAGATTTCGTCAAACAGGAATTCGAATGAACACCAATAGTTACGAAATTTAGTGTTAATCGTTGACACGGAACGAATGAAACTACTTTAGAGATGATCTTGGTATTGAATCTACGAAACGCTCCAGATATCAGAGCCGATTTCCACTGATGTTCAGAAAGAACTTTGGGATTGCACTTATTCAGATTTGAGAGTGAACAATGATCTTTTACGGTTTGATAATTTTTTGGTTTCCATTAATGCTGATATACTGTTTTTTTTTCTTTTCTTTTCTTTCTTTCTTAGCGAACACATAATGTAATGTTTGCAAGAACACACATTCACACACACTTATGTTGCAGAAATACCTTTCCCAACCCATTCCTGTTGCCCCTCGACACCGTGGCCGAGAGGGTAAGGGCGCCAGATTCGAAACCCGCGATCGCGAGTTCGAATCTGCAAAAGGGAGCCAAAAGTGCTCCCTCTGGTTGCAACCTCGCCCGGGGCTGAAAGACATGAAAAGCCCCGGGCACAAAAATTACAAGACGCCCGCCGGTTGCAATCAGTTTTTCCCTATTTTTATGTGTGTATGTGTTCGTTTGTACTTCTATGTAAAATATACGTCCTAATAATTAGAAAATAATGGCGAGTGAGAAAAAAAATCTAGAAATCTAGAATATGTGAAAGGAAAAAAAATGCGAAACATAGTTTTCCCCTACTATGTATTTATGTTCGCCTATGTATGTTTCTCTACTTATGTGTGTGCGTGTGGACGGAAACAGTGCGAAAGAAAAAGAAAAATTGCAAAATAGATACAGAAAAGTGCGCAAACAAAACGGAAAATAAAGCGAATACAAGTGAAAAAGATACATAAATATGAGAAAAAGCAAAAGTAGAAAATGCGTCAAAAGTGCGAATTAAGAAGAGATAGAGAATAACATTGCTGAATAAAAAGAAAAAATCGGTAACAAAACAAAAGGCAATATTTGCGATATGAAACAGAATTGCAACATAGTCAGATGGGAAAAAGATTAACAGATACGCAAGTATAGTGATTACGTACGAAGTTTACTTTACGGTGGCTTATATATTCATATGTGTGTATGTATTTGTTTGTACTTGTGTGTGTGCGTGCGGGCCGTGTGCAACGAATGATAGGTCAATAAGGATTCCATTCTTTCCCATTTCAGTGTAGAACGTCAGAGCAAGCCATATGTCTCCCATTTAAAATGATATGTCAGTCTGATGCGCATAACCCTTCGGAGCTGAGATTCCCTTGGGATTTTAAAGATTACGCGAAACCCCGGATGTGAAAAGGTAAATACACAAACTTAATAGAAGCTTCGTTTCATGGGGTTGAGAGGCTACACAAGTTCGCTGTAAAACAAATAATCACAAACAAACAAACACACATCTTACCATAATTATGAGACCATTCTTTAGAAATATATTTCTAATTTCTTTAAAAATCTATTTTGAGTGTCTGATTATTCTTTCTAATCTCTCACAGTTTTTTAACCCCTTTGTTTTGTTTCGTTTTCTTTCTGTTTTTGTCTCTCTGGCATTTTTCCCGCATCATCTATTTGATATTTCTGTGAATTCCTCTTTCCCGGTTTCCCCATTTTTTCTCTGATTTCCTGCCTTGAGCGATAATCTCTGAATTCTCGTTTCCTTTTCCTTTTTTGATTTATTTAATTTCATCTAGACAAAGAAGTCGACGTGGTGCAGTCGTTAACACAGTCGCCTTTAACATACCAGTACACACACATACCCGTGCTACAAATGAACTCACATACACATACACACCCGTATACAGACGCATTCACATACACAAACAAACACACACATACACACACGTACATACACACGAACACGCACATACAGACGAACACACCCACGCAAACACGTCTCTGTCTCTCTCTCTCTTTCTCTGTCTCTGTCTGCCTCTCTCTCTCTCTCTCTCTCTCTCTCTCTCTCTCTCTCTCTCTCTCTCTCTCTCTCTCTCCCTCTCTCTCCCTCTCCCTCTCCCTCTCCCTCTCCCTCTCCCTCTCCCTCCCTCCCTCTCCCTCCCTCCCCCCCTCTCTCCCTCTCTCCCTCTCTCCCTCTCTCCCTCTCTCTCTCTCTCTCTCTCTCCCTGTCTTTTTTTTCAAAGAGTACCATAAATCCCACTTCCAAACCTTACTAAGTGCCCCTCGGCCACCGTGGCCGAGCGGGTAAGGCGCCAGTTCGAATCCGCAACAGCGGGTCTCGGATACGCTGTTGCGGGTTCGAATCCACAAAAGGGAGCAAAAATGAAATGCTCCCTCTGATTGCAACATTGCCCGGGGTTGAAAGACATGAAAAACCCCGGGCTTTAAAAAAGAAAGTTGCAATGAGAGGGAGCTAAAAATGCTCCCTCTGATTGCAACATTGCCCGGGGCTGAAAGACATGAAAAGCTCCGGGCTTAAAAAGAGAAAAGAAAAGCGCCAAGTTGCAATCAGTTTTTACTTAAAATGTAAGATCAAAAATGCATTTTTTTCATTATTATGAATCGTTGCAATAGATTAACAAAAATTAACAACAACAAAAACATGAATAAAACATACAACTGAAAAAAATATATATATATTCTTTATGGGAGAACAAATGGCTTTCCCTTCAACGTTTCTTTTTTCATTAATATTGTATTCTTATCCTTATCTTAACTGTAATGTTATTATCTATCGTTATCATTATTATAATTATTATACTTATAGCTATTATAGTTATAATGATAATTATATATCATCATAATCATAATTAATATTAATACTATTTTTATCATTCCTTCTATTTATGTTTATTCATTCATATTTTTATTGCTCGTTTAATTATTTGAACGGATTGATGGCTCCAGGTCGCTCAGAGAATTTTTGTTTTGTTTATTTAGATTTTTCTAATCCCTTCATTTCCACAATCATGTATGCAATTTGATTAAACAGAAAATGAGTTCGTAGTATTCATAAAGGAGATTCATCAATATTATTTGACATTGTCAGCGGTCGAAATCTAGTGTTCAGTATCGATTAAAAACCATGCTGTCTTGCCACTTGTCTAAGATATATATATTTTTTTCTTTTAAAATTGCCATTTCATTTGTCTTTCTTTCTTTGTTAACAGCATGAGAAATATAAAATCGGAATATATCACACCACAAGTCCCCTATTTTAGAGAGAGCGCGCGAGAGAGAGAGATAGGGAAAGAGAGATAGATAGAGATAGATAGATAGATAGAGAGAGAGAGAGTGAGAGAGAGAGAGTGTGTGCGTGAGTCAGACAGACAGTGACAGACAAAGGGAGAATAGAGACAGACAAGCAAAGAGGGAAGGAGAGAAAGATACAGAGAAACAGAGACAGAGAGAGAGTGATTGAGACAGAGACAAGAACGTATAAGAGAGAGAGAAGAAGGTAGGGAGAGAGAGAGAGATACAGTGACAGAGACACCAGGCCGGGCTATTTTTAGAATATCACAGGTTCACGTTTACATTTTGCACAGTATCCAGCAGTGTTTCAATGGGTTTTCAGGCGTTTTGACTTCAGAAAGTCTTGATATTATGATCCCTTTCAAAGCTCCAGGTTAAAACTGACTGAGGTCCAAATTATACTCATCATCATCAATATCATCATTATTATCATTATCAGCATTATTGAATATCTTTTTTGTGTGTGATCATTTTGTTTCTTAAGGGGATCGTCTGGTCGCCGAAAAAGACCAGACGGTCCCCTTCAGGCACGAAAGAGAAAAATATTCAGTAATCTGCACAAATTTACATTATATTGTTTCTTAAAGCTATGACTTTATTGATATTCTTTATGAATTCATATCTCTTTCTTTCTTTCTGTCTTCCTATCTGTCTCAACGTCTATTCAATCTCATATTATTGCCAATATTCACCATTTCTTTAGAATCTAACTTCTAATGTCTACCTATCTATCTCTCTTCGGCGTATTTTCAATGTGCTCCCTTTTCCTGACTCTCTTCTTCCCATTTTCCTATTGCCTCCGTTTCTTCCCGTTTTCTTCTTTCTGATTATTTATGTTGCTGATGTATTGTAATTCTTGTACTTTTATTATCTTAGTTATCGTTATCATTATTTTCAAAGCTACACAACTAAGGCCAATATCAACTATATTTTCAACATTGAGGTAATTGCTGTCATTATCATCGTTACCGTTTGATTATTATCAAGCCATCGTGATTATCATCACCATTACCATTACGTTCTTTATATAGCATCACAATGGTCATTATCAGTATAACCAAGTCCATCGCTTCAATTGTTATCTAATTTTCATTTTCATTGTTAACATAATAATTTATCTATCATTACCATTCAGTTGCCAAATAGTGCAACAACATTGCTATTTTGTATCGTCTTATCAACGAGGGTTTCTTCTTTTTATTCTCTTCCTCACCATCAAATATCATCAAGTACATTATCATTATTATCTTCATTATTATCATCTTTAGCATTTCTACTACTACTGCTTTTATAATTGACTTCTTATTTCACCTGGACGTTGTTCGCATTATCGTCATCATGCCTATTCCATATCATAAAGAAGAAGAAGAAAAACTACAGTTTACAGTTAATCACAAATGCTCTTCGGGATGAAGGTTTGTGCGCCGATGAGGATACAGGCGAGAGATTCCGTGAATTATACTTGCATTGAGAGAGAGAGAGAAGAGACTGAGAAGAGGAGAGGGGGAGAAGAGAGAGAAAGAGAGATTATTGTTTTCAATCACGTATGCATAATCTGTATTAATGTTGATCTGATTACTCCTATTATTATGGTTAGAGCACAATTATATATTCTAAAATCTTTGTCATATTTTCTTTTATTATTTGTCATAATTGTTGTTGTTATGATAAATCCTCTTTCTTATTGTTACTGTCATCGTTATAATCAACATTATCCTTTTCTTATCAGTAACAAAAGCATTATTATTGTTATATCGTTCTTACATTCGTTCATTGTTCCTACTTTTATAATCCTTTTTAGAGTATGTTATTATTGCAACAATCATTACCATTATCATAATCATTATTCTATATAGTTATATTATTATCCTCATTATCATTGTTAATAGTATTACTATCATTATTATTATCATTGTTAATAGTATTACTATCATTATTATTATCATTGTTGTTTGATCATTATTATTATCATTGTTGTTTGATCATTATTATTATCATTATTGATATTGGAAATAACAATTATCATTATCAACATTATTGTTATGTAAAGTCATCTTTTGAATAAACTAGTGTGTTATGAATGTGAGATGTAGGCTTACAAATAACAGCCTTTTTTCTACACGATTGCAATTCTCAATGACGCTGTTTAAAGCAATTGCAACTTTTAAAGTGTACAGGTATGTATGTTTCCTTCGTAAATGTTTTCACTCTTGTTCATGATGAATATAATTCTTTATATAAATGGTCTTCATGAATATATAGGTTGTAATATATTCTATCATCAATAAGAACATTAAAAATGATAGGCCTACTTAGCGTTAAAGATCCCCGTGATTGAAATGCGACAGTCGTTCTATTTCTATCATTCGCGTCTAATTCCCTTGGAGTGAAATTCAATGCAGTTACTGTAATGTACGTAGATTAGACGATAGCATTTTCATTGATGAGAAACATTTTGTTCATTAATATCATTGTTTTTTTCAGAAGAAAATGGTCTTTATGTGTCTACCTTTCTAAAAACTCTCCACCTTTCTCCCTCTCTATATAATTATATGCATATCTCATTTTCTCGTTTTCTTTATCTTTCTATATTTCTCTTTCTCTGCCTGACGCCTCTCTCTCTCCGCCCTTCTTTCTCTTTTTCTCCAGCTATCTCTTACTCTGCGTGTGTGTATGTGCCTCTCCCTCTTTGCTTACGATAAATATAATATTTTGTTGAAGAAGAAACGTATATGGACTAGATTTTATTGTTTCCTTTGGGAATAGATGCTGTGTTCACTTATATTTCCAATATCATTGTGTCCTTTCCAGCAAAATCTGTTTTTGGGAGTGTTTCTCTTTTCAATTCCTCTCTTTCTCTGCATCTCTTTTTCTTTCCACCCCCCCCCTCTCTCTCTCTCTCTCTGTCTCCCTCTCTCAATCTTTTGCTGATGTTATAACCATATTTACGATCTATTTTTGTGGGCTTTAATTCTTACTGTGTTACACTTGTAGGGAGTCAACCTTCATTTGATATGTTTATTATTTATTTAATTATATCTTCACGACGTTTATCTGCCATTGCCTTATTTTACCATGCAAGTATTGAAATCATTTTAAAGTCAAGGTCAAAAATAGCCAACGTCAATGGATAAGAGCATGAGAGAGAGTGAGAGAGAGAGAGTGAGTGATTGAGTGAGTGAGTGAGTGAGTGAGTGAGTGAGTGAGTGAGTGAGTGAGTGAGTGAGTGAGTGAGTGAGTGAGTGAGTGAGAGAATTATTGTTATCAATGATGTATGTATATTCTAATCATTGTTGATTTGATTACTTTTATTGCTAAATTAACAACAGATATATAATCTAAAACCATTACAAAATTACTTATCATTATATTATCATCGCTGTTACTTTTGTCTTATTATCAGAATCATTATCATTTTCAACTTCGAGATTTCCTTGTCAGTATCAATCTCTTAACCATCGCTATATTTTTTTTATCATTAGTTGTAGTATTAGTGGTATTTGTTTATCGCCATAGCACTCATTGTCATTATTAAAACACATGAGGGGAAAGTAACATCCTTATACAAACTTACGGAAAGGAATAGACTAACAGAGGAAAATAGAAGAATAAACAAAGAAATGAACAAACTTACAAGATGTATGTAAACAAACCCTCACCTCCAAAAAAATCCTTCTGTACTTAATTACTTCTACGATTTACATTTCTAAGTCTCTGTGGTGTAACGGTTAACGCAGCCGCCTCTAAAGCGGGAACACCGGGTTCGACTCCCGGTGGGGACAACGAGAAAAGATTTTATTGAGTTATATATTTTTATTGTATGTTTTTAACTTTATCATTACTGGTATTATTATTATTATAATTATAAGAGCAGAAAGAGAGAGAGAAAGGGAAAGATTACACAACACAATTTTATATTCTAATATCTTTGCTATAATTTCTTTTATTATTTTTCATGTGTTATCATGATCAATCCTCATTCTTATTATTACCATCATAGTTATTATCAACATTATCCTTTTCCTATTGGTAACAAAATCATTATCATTCTTATCCTATTGGTGGCGTTAGTTCATTGTTCCTACTATCATTATAATTTTTAGAATATTTAATAATTGCAGTTATCATTACCATTATTATCATCATTATTTTGTATATTTTAACTATTGCCATCTTTATTATCATTGTCAAAATTATTACTATCATTATTATAATTGTGTTTTTATTGATAATGAAAATATCAAATATCATTATCATCATGATTGTTATGTAAAGATTGTGTATGAAAATGAGATGTAGGCTTACAAATAACATTGTTTTATTTCTACACGAGTAGAATTCTCAATTACTAATACAGTAATTACGAATTTTTTTGTGTACAAGTATGTGTGTTTCTTTCGTAAATGATTTTACTCTTGCTCAAGATGAATATGATTGTTTATATATACATTCATGAATACATAGGTAGTAATGTATTTTATCCTCAATAAGAGCATTCATAATGATAGGCCTACTTGGTGTTAAAGATCCACGTGCAGTTGATTGACAAGCGACAGTCGTTCGTTTTCTATCATTCGTGTCTAATTCCCTTTTTCTCCAGCTCTCTCTCTCTCTACCTGTGTGATTGTGCCTCTCCCTCTTTCCGT
>NC_091559.1:9456263-9483763 GCF_042767895.1 Penaeus vannamei | reverse complement strand
GGTTGGGTAAATTATAAGAAATTTATGATAAAAACAAGATTCCATCTAACAAGTATTCCAACAAATACCAATAAGTACAAAACTATTGTTTATCGTTGACATTTAATATTAACTAAAACTACTTTCAAGATGATTTCCACTGATATGCAGAAATAGGAATCTATATTACTACTCGATATTCAAGGGATCGAGCTGTATATCTCCAACGGCGAGGATCCAGATGGATTTCTCAGTAATTTGCTCAACAAATTGAGAGCCCAATGTCTGCATCGCCGCGGGCTACTTCCTTCCTTCCTTCCTTCAAGAATCGGCACAGTTGACATCATGAGACTGAGACGCAGGAGGGGGTCCAGCTGAGGGGGGTTGTCCTCTCTCGGTTCTGCCAGGTTCGCTCTTCCTGTTTCTACATACTCTACACACTCTTCTACTCCGCTCTCTTGAAATGTTGCGCAGAGAGAGAGCAGACACTTCCTGTCATTCATATATATTCTTGAATTTAGTTATAGAATATATTTTGGAAGTGCCTGATGATTTGTGGCAAAGCTGCTCAGTGTGATTTCGCTCGATAATCTTGCTTGTTCTTTTTTGGACTCTGACATGCGCCATTACTTTGTGGCGTGTTAGTAACGTCACGTTCTGACTGCGCATGCGCACACTTTTTCATGGAAGGGCTCTAGGATAAAGCCTAATGTTTGACCATACACATAATTGTGCATTTATTACAACTGTACAATCGGCGAGTTTAACTTTTATTTATCAGCTTAGTTTTATCATCATATGGGATTCGAACTAAGCATTTTCGAATGATGGTTACTTCGCAAAACGAAGTCTGCCACATTTTGCAATTTATTCCCAGACAGCTTCGAAATTCATCCTCTTCCAGGGAAAGAGTAAAGAGGGAATGAAAAGAAGAAAGGGGAAGATAGAGGAGATAAAGAAAGGAGAGGAAGTGGGAAACGGTGAGAATGAAAGAATGAAGGGAAGGAAAAGAAGAATTGAAAGAGAGAAGAGGGGAGGTGAAGGGTAAATAAGTAAAGAGGGTAAGTAAATAAACTGAATGCCTCACTGGTAATTTCGAAATACGTATTCTAATGGCACTGTCGATTTGGAAGTCTGTGAAGAGTATTGATAATAACGATAATGGCAACGGCAGTAGGCATGCCAACAAATTAAGTGCAAAAAAGAAAGAAAAAAGATAGTGCTTTATATTTTTTCCAGGATTTCTCTTTTATTCTAATGCTTAGTTGAGATAAGAAAGAAAATAGGTAGATTTTTTCTTTTTACTGGATATTTTAGGAAAGTAGGCTTATGGACGAGGCAAGAGAAGAGGGATTTAAAAGGTTGGTAACTTCATTTGATTTATTTAAAGATTGGACATATTTCAGTGCAATGGTAGGAATTAAATAATGTTTAATACTTCTTACTCTTTTAAGGAAAGTACACGCACACACATACACACACACACATATATATGCAACATATATATATATATATATATATATACATATATATATATATATATATATATATATATATATATATATATATATATATATGTATATAAATACAGGGTAATATTTGGTTTAGTAAATAATACAATATAATTCTGATATTACAAACTTATTTTTTTGGTGTAGTGGCTAGCACGGTCGCCTCCTACGCGACAGACTCGGGTTCGATCCCCGACGGTCACTATAAAATGTTCTTTTTTAGGCATGAATTTATGTTTGCATCTTTATCTACTTCTTCCGTTCCATATATCTTTCTACTTAGTTTCTGTCTCTGTCTCCGGTGTTTTTTATGCCTTGTTTGTTAGTGTTTATGCGCGTTTTCACAATTTTGTTTCTTAATCACATGACTGTATTTTTGATATGAGAAGCAAAGAATGGGAGGAGGACGAAGAGGACGGACAACTAATGAAGAGAAAGAAATATCAAGCCCGAGTAGAAAAAGTGGCAGGTAGGAAAGAAGCAAAAGAAGAAGCACGTTTTGTTTTATTATCTTACTTAGTGTTATCTTCATTCTACTTTGCCTTCTTCAGATAAGGAATGTGATTCCATAGGAGAGATTTTTTTTTCTTTTTTTTTTTACAGTTGCTTCATAACTACCTATAAAATACGAGAGGTTTGTTGTCATTGCAGATCACGGTATCATGAAATAGGTAAATATACTCCGTAATGAACTAAAAATGCAAAGTAGACGAACCAGACAGTGCAGTTACCAAAGTGTGAAATACTTGTATTGCATTGTGACAGCTGGATCCTGTGCTGACCATATATCTTCTATTTTGTACCGCATGAAATGTTGTAATTCTTGCTTACACTTCGTTTTATTCTCTTTTCTCATGAAACTATTTTCTCGACTAAATCTATATATATATATATATATATATATATATATATATATATATATATATATATATATATATATATATATATATATATATATATATTTATATATATATGTGTGTGTGTGTGTGTGTGTGTGTGTGTGTTATCTATACCATTGGATATGTCATTTATTTCATTCGAAGATTTTCAAAACGAGTATTCTTTTAACATACTGAGAAAGCATGCCAATTCATAGCTACTTACAGAATTTGTATATTGATTTATATTTATCTTCGAAAACGTACTGTGGTTGGGTAAAAACTGTTACTTCAACAGAAAATTATAAGAAATTTAAGATAAAAGCCTAACAGGAATTCGAGTGAATTCCAATAATTCAAGACAGAAATTCAGGTTTATTTTAAAGCGATTCTGAAAGGAAAAAGTTCACACAACAGATTAAGTGAAAATTCCATGATATGCCATTAACCTGACAAAGTTAGAAAGTAATGTGACGTAGACATTGTCACAGCAGCGGACACTGAGGGAGGGAGGGGCATATTATGACATGACAAACAAACAAAACAAAATCTTTGTCTCTGCTTTTCTTTAGCATCTGAGGTGGTTTCATTCTACTTTTAAAATCCGCTGAAGCAAAATTGATCTCCCTTCAAATTGACAAGATTCGATCGAGGGAAAAACCTATCTGGATCAACACTGAGACGGATATATATCGCAGCCACGTGTATAAAAAGATCTACAAATGCACGCACATAAACAGAGAGAGAGAGAGACAAACACCCAATAACAGCAATATTATTGTTCATGATGATACGAACAACAACAATGACAGATGTTAATAATGAAAAGGATATTACAAATAATGATAATCATTAGAAAGAATAATGATGATAATAAAGATACCTATTATGATGAAAAGCAACATTACTAATGATAATTATAACAATAACCATAATCTCAATAACAACAATAATAATAGTCATAATAAGAATAGGAGGAGGAGGAAAGGATAGTAATAACAGCAATGATACGAAGAAGTAGGGAAGGAGGCAGAGAAGGAGAAGCACGACATGGAAAATAGGAAGACTGCAAAGCAAAAGAAACAAGAAAACAACAGAAAGACATCGGGAAACCGCGTGGAAAAAGAAAGAAAAAAAAATGCTCTCCTGCCTCCCATCCCTAGAATTTTCTCATCTTTTCTCTCTCCTCCTTTTCATGTTCTTCGGCTCGCTCTTTCTTTCCTTTCAAATTCTCTCTTCCTATATCCCCTCTTCCCCTTTTCTTCCCTCTTTCAATTCCTCTTCATTTTCCCCTCCTCTCCTTCGCTTTCTCTCTCCTCCCAACCATATTGTTTATTTCTTATTTCTCCCCTCTCTTTCATTCGTCCTCTTTTCGCTCTTTTTCCCTCTCCTTATAGCCACCTCTTTCTCCTCCCCCTCTTCTGTCTTTCTCTTTCCCTCTCTTTCATCCTACTCCCTTTCCTCTCCTCGTATCTTTTCTTTCTCTTTCCTCCTATTCGCTATTTTTAAAACCCTACGCCTTTGTCCTCCCTTTCCCTTCTTTCCTCCTTTCGTTTCTTGCCTCCCATTTCTCTGCTTTCCTCTCATTCATTCCCTACTTTCTTCCTATCCTTGACCTCTCCTTTCTCTCTTTCAATCTTTCTTTTCCTTCCCTCCTTTCCTTCAAACCCTCCTCTTACTTGCTCTCCTTTCTTTCGCTCCTCTCTCTTCTGCTTTCTTCCTTTCATTCCTCTTCTATTCTTTCCAGTGGATGAGAAGGAATAGGATGAATTTCGAAGCTATCTGGGGATAATAAATTGCAAAATGTTGGTCTTCGTTTTGCGATGCAATCATCACTCGAATATGCGTAGTTCGTATCTCTTGTGTGTGTGTGTGATGCATTCGGACATGAATACATGTGATGAATAGCAACACTCATTTGGTGATGATAACACTAAGCTGATAAACAAAGAGAGAGAGAGAGAGAGAGTGAGAGAGACTGCTTGCTTATATGTGTTTGTAGAGAAAGCTCAGTTTACTTTAAAATTATAGTATTGAGAAGAAATACGTTAATAAACATTGATATGAGAAAACGAGTTACATGAAAAAGAAAGAAAGAAAGAAAAAAAAATCGATCTGTTGTCCCCGCCGGGAATCGAACCCGAGATCTGATTGAGAGTCAGTCGTGTCAACCACGACGCTACAAGGTCCTAATGTGAAGGGGAAGAAAGCTGATTTTATACAAAACAAGAAAAATCTGTTGGTCGAAGCCACACAGAGAGAATATTAACTGGTAGTTAGATATATAGATAGAGTGATAGAAATAGATAAGACAGACAGTTAGAAAGGATAAAAAGACAGGATACGAGAGAAAGAGAATAGAGAGGAAACCCAAAAAAGAGGGAAACAAAAAGATGAAATCAATACAGTTAATACAATTTAAAACACAAAAGCGACTGAATGCAGATGGACACATATTCATATACGAACATAAACAAATATATAAAAAGAAATATGAAACGACTCTGTAATAGCAATAAATGCTGACTGAGTGCGAAGAAGAAAAATGAGAACATCAAATGCATCCTTCCTCCTGCCGTTTCAATGAGGAAATTCCAAGGTTTTCATGCGGCGTTTATCCCTCATCACACCTTCGCTGATTACGGTCAGCAATTTGGTCCGTTACTAATTGCAGAAAACTACATCGGGTAAAATATTTATTTATATTTTTTTATCATGTTTACTTACTTTCTTTTTTTGTTTGTAAGGAACATCTATTTGATTTTTTTTGTCATATTTTTACTTACTTTGTTTGTTTATTTCTGTATATCTTTATCGTTGCTGTTGTGATCATCATTATCATAAATATTAGATATGGTCATATGAACCTTATATTTCTTTGACCTGGGGAATAAACAACATTAAATCTCCAAACTAGACTTGTGTGACAAATACCTTTTTGACTTCTCTGTCATTATTTTACTGTTTGGCAAAGCTGTAAACTGTTGTACTCTACAAGTGAGACATCCAAAGCCAGAATCAAATGTATTTCTTTTTTATTTTTGTAATTCAACGTCGCTCTGAGAAGAATTTTATACATAGAGATTTTTTATTTTTTATTTCCATCAATAATTAGTCACTTCGAAGAGAGAAAAGACGTCTGTAACATGAGATTTATCATGCGCATATAAATTTGATTGAGGTCCAAATTATACTCATTATTAGAATTATTTTCAATATCATCATTATTATAATTGTAATTGTTTATTATTACATTGTTTCTATTATCATCATCACTACTGCCATTATCATTATTATCACTACCGTAATTATCATGTTCAATATCATTATGCTCATTATCACTATTGCTATTTCTCATCATATTTCATTACTATTACTGTTATTTTCATGATCATAGTAACCATTATCATCAGCATCATTATAACTATTTTGAACTATTATTACAGTTATTGACACTGTTATTATCATCGTACCATTATCATAATATTTTTTTGCTGTTATGATTTGCATTATTAAAATAACCTTTTTATTATCATTATTCCCATTTATATCTAATTTGAGCATAGTTACCATTGCTGTTGCGATCATTTCCATCAGGATGAAATATGAAACATTTTTCCTCTGGGATGACCTGAGGTTCACGCATTGTGTCTCAGAGGCAGCTCACGTGACATTCATTCTCGATGTGTCATGTGTTTCCTTTCTGGCAAAGCTGGGAACTGCTGCTGTCCTTTTTGAATGAGTTTAAGAGTTTAGTTTCTCTTTTGCTATACATATGATCTTGAGTCTGACAGATGTAGTTTTCCGCAATTAAGTAACGAATCAAACTGCTGACCGTGATCAACGGTGTGATAAGCCTAAAGAGGACAATGACAAGATATATTATACACAAACAAACACACAAGTTGCATAAAAATCCTTTCCCAACCCATTCCTTCTGCCCCTCGACACCGTGGCCGAGAGGGTAAGGGCGCCAGATTCGAAACCCGCGATCGCGAGTTCGAATCTGCAAAAGGGAGCCAAAAGTGCTCCCTCTGGTTGCAACCTCGCCCGGGGCTGAAAGACATGGAAAGCCCCGGGCACAAAAAATACAAGACGCCCGCCGGTTGCAATCAGTTTTCCCTTTTGTATATCTTTATGTGTGTATGTGTTTGTACTGTGTGTGCGTGTAGGCCATGTGCAACTCATGATAGGTCAATAAAAAATCCATTTTTTTCCTATTTCAGTGTAGGAAGTAAAAACATTCCATATCTCTCCTATGGAAATTAAACGCATATATGCATCACGAGTGTGATGAAAATTCGAGTAAGAAATATGAAGAAAAACGTCCCAGTATTTAGAAAATAAAGACGAGTGAGAACAAAATTCAACTAGAAAATGCGATAAATATGCGGAAGAAAGAAAAATAGAAAAAAGATACAGAAAACTGCGCTAACAAAACAAAGAGTGAATACAGATGAAAACAAAGACACGTGTTGAATGAGAAAAAAGTAGATATGCGTAAAAAATGCGAAAAAGGAAAAAAAAGAGGGAAAAACATGTCATAATTTGCTATGTAAAACAGAAAAATTCCGATATAGTAAAACAGGAAAAGAAAAGGAAGGTGACGTTAACAAATAAGAAAGCATAGTGCGAAGAGAATATAAAAAATAATAATAATGATAAAATAAATGAATAAATAAATAAAAAAAATAAAAAAACAAGTCTTGGTTGCAGTCCGTTCCCCTTCTATGTATTTATGTGCGCCTATGTACGTTTTTCTACTTATGTGTGTGCGTGTAAGCCATGTGTAACTCATGATAGGTCACTAAAGATTCCATTCTTTCCTATTTCAGTGTAGGACGTCAAAACAAGCCATATCTCTCCTAAGAAAAATATACGTCTATTTATATCAATTGTACAATTGTATATATACACATCGGTATCTCAGAAATTTCACGTCCTTTCATGCATGTGTAAGTAATAAGAATATAGGTATGTGAGTAATATGGAAACTCGAGCAGGGAAGGTGTCACGGCATTAATTCCTGGCTACCTTGTTACAAGGTGGTGGTTAAGAGCAGTTGTGTAGGTTCGTAGGTTCGCTCGAGTCGTGTGTATTGTTGACGAGGTGTAGGTGGCTGTTGGCGGAGGGCGGGTCTCTGCCGGTGACTGGACAGGAAGGAGAGGCAGTGATAATGATTAAGAGAAGAGAGGTCGCCGAGGATTACGGGGTGGCGAAGGCCATTTTGGCTTCCCCCAAAAGGTAAATTTAGTGATTTTTTCTTTTCTTTTCATACGAATGTTGAATGAAAGATAATTACATTCGTGTTTGTGTGTAAAGCTAAATTAATAATTTGTTAACGTACGGCATAAGCATGTAAGTATGAACACTTGACACGTGTATATACATCCTTTCCTTTAGGAAAAATGTTAAAAGTATGATTTTGATTCCCCTAAAAGGGCTGTTGGGTAACGAGCAGTGAAACTGCAGTCAAAGACTGCAAGAAGTATAAATTCCTCATGCAATGTCTGTGTATTATTTTCGTACAGTAAATGACTGGAACGAATAGATTGTTTTAACATCCTTTACCATTCTGCCACTTTGAGGCAAATTATCCCGAGGATAATTCCTCAAAAGCATCATTATAACAATCATGATTTGTAATTGCCGATTTTATTATAATTATTGTTACCGTACTATTATTATAATGATTATTTCAGCTATTATTATTTGCATTATTAATACAACTGTTTTTACCATTACTATCATAGATATTTAATCTTGATATTGTTATTATTGCTATTGTGATCATTATTATCATGATCAGACATGATCAGTCCCTGTCGGCAACTTTCAATATCATGTATCTATAATATTGAAAATGAACTGCAGCAGTTTGCCTTGAGTTCAGAATATACTTTTTGTATTGAAAATGCTATTCTATTACGTTGGTATTCGTTCTTTGGTGAGAGAGAGAGAGAGAGAGAGAGAGAGAGAGAGAGAGAGTGTGTGTGTGTGTGTGTGTGTGTGTGTGAGCGAGCGAGAGAGAGAGGACAGAAATGCAGACAGCTAGGCAAGAAGACAGACAAAGTAAAGTAGAGGGTAGGTACACAGATCCAGATCCAGACAGAAGAATAGACAGAATGGCTGAGAGAAAAAAGAAAAGAGAGAACAAGAGTGAAGGGCGGTTCCTATAAATAGAAATTGCTTTCTCCTTTCAAATACATGTCCTCGCGGTGTTGTGGTTAACACGACTGACTTTGAATCAGAATATCCCGGGTTCGATTCCCGACGGGGACAAGGAGTAAAATCTTTTTTTCTTTGATTTACATGTAATTCGCTTTTCTCACATCAATATTCATTAACGTTTCATATCGATACCATGATTAGGAAAGTAATTCTGATAGAATTGTTGGTTATCATTCCCTTCCTTTTTAAACTATGATCAATTATTATTCATCGTTATTTTTCTTACTCATATAGTTATCGAACCACTATTGTCTCATTATCATTATCTTTTCTTATTTGACCTGAGGTATACACAGTGGCTCAAAGGAAGACTTTTTGCCTTTTTGATTTAGTCGCTTTTCACTTTTCATGAAAGCTGGAAACTGCTGTCCTTCGTGAACGAGATCGAAAGGGAGATTCAGAGGCATTTCCTCCCGATTTCCTTCACCGCCCGAGGGCGCTCTGGGAAACATGTATGGGAATATTTCTCTAATCCCTTTACTTCCACAATTATCATGATTCTTAGCAAAGAAAAGACGCCTTTGAAATACTTATCAAATTTATATAAAAGGGACCGAGGTCCAAATTACACTCATCATCAGTATTATTATCATTATTATCAGTTCCATCATCATTTTAATTGTTATTGCTATTTCTTTCATCATTATTGTCACTATCATCATTATCGCTATTATTCCTATTTTGGTTCTGATTATTATTGACATTATTACTATTGTTATTGTTATTGCTATTACCATTATTAAATTATTATTACTGTTTGTATGATGTTCATTATTACTCTCATCACCACCACCATTATTATGATAATTATTTTTGCTGTTATTATTGGCATTACTAATACAACTGTTTTTTATCATTACTGTCATTGATATCTACTCTCAGGATTATTATTATTGCTGTTGCGATCATTATTATCATGATCAGACATGATCAATTTATAGAAAAAACTTTTTTTTTTCTCTAAGATGACCTAAGGTTTACGCATTTAGTCTCAAAAGGAGGCAGCTTGTGTGACATGTTTTTGAACTTGATGTTGTCTTTGTAAACGAGACATCCAGATGCCAGTCAAGTTTTTTTTCTTCTTTCTTTCTTCAGGTCGCTTTATTAGTACTATCATTAATGTTTATTTTTGACATTGTCATCATAACTATTTGGTCATAATTATCATGATCAGAAATGATAAATTCATATGGTCAAAACGCAACTTTTGGGGAATATCTTTAGATTTATTCATGCTTTAGCTTTTGGCAATGCTGGAAACTGCTGCCGTGATTAATAAGACAGAGAGAGACAGGAGACGGAGAAGAGTTTAAAGCGAGAGGGAGAAGCATTGATAACATTTCTTTCGCTTCTCCTCGTTAAGTTCCTGAGGCGTTGTGGCGACTGACTCCGAATCAGGAGATCTCGGGTTCGATTCCCGACGAGATTTTTTTTATTTTTTTATTTTTTATTTTTTTTACTTTCTTTGATTTTCGTGTACCTCGTTTTCTTATGTCAATATTTATTAGGACGTTCCTTATCAATAGCGCAATTAGAGTCGTAGTTAACATACCAGAAACGTTGATGTTTTTTCCTTTCTTATATAGCGTTCACTCCTTCACCGTCATCACAGTTATCATTATCATTGGTATCATTATCACTATTATCATCATCTTTATTATTGCCATAATAACTAAAACCAATTATTGTTAATCGTTTTCACTATTAAATTTATCGTATCGTTATTATTCCATGTTACCAAAATCCTTGTTAATACTGCTATTAATACTATTCCTATCATTATTATGACTTATACTTATTCCATATATTTTCATTGTTGCTGTTGTGATCAACATGAAATAGGGTCTAGTTGACCTTATTTTCTCCAGGATGACATCTGTGACCTGGGAATGAACATTGTCTCGAGAAAAGACTCGTGTGACATTTACCTTTTTAATTTTGTCATGTATTTGACTGTTTGGCAAACCTGAAAACTTGTACTTTATAAATGAGACATGCAAAGGCAGTATCAAATATAATTTTTTTTTATTTCGTTGCTCTGAAAAAATGAACAAATTATATAGAGTCTGTACTTATTTACTTTCGTCTTTTTTATTTTATTTTTATTTTTTAGAAAAGACGTTTGTAATATTTCTCTATCATTTCTCTATTATGTTTATATAAAATTGACGGAGGTCCAAATTATACTCATCATCAGTATTATTATTTTCAATATCATCATTATAACTGTATTAATAAAACTATTTTTTATCATTACTCCATTTATATCTAATTTGATCATCTTCATCATGATCAATTCATATAAAAACCTTTTCTCTCTCTCTCTCTCTCTCTCTCTCTCTCTCTCTCTCTCTCTCTCTCTCTCTCTCTCTCTATCTATCTATCTATCTCTCTCTCTCTAGGATACAGCTTGTTGGACACTTTTTTTTTTATAATATCAAGTGTTTTCCTTTCTGGCAAATCTGGCAACTGCTGCTGTCCTTTCTCAGCGAGGCGTCCGAAGGCCGGACTCAAGTCTGATTTTTCAGTTTCTTTCGTTATGTCTTTCGCCGTTTCTATTTTGGTTCACTGTGATTCAGTCATATTTATGGTCTTAAGTTTGGTAGGTGTAATAAATAGATAGATATCAAATCGGAGTAAATCACACCACAAGTTACCCATATTAGAGAAACAGAGAGAGAGAGAGAGAGAGAGAGAGAGAGAGAGAGAGAGAGAGAGAGAGAGAGAGAGAGAGAGAGAGAGAGAGAGAGAGAGAGAGAGAGAGAGACAGACAGACAGACAAAGAAAAACAGACAAACAGACAGGTAGACAAGCAGAGAAAGAAAAGGGGAGAGAAGACACAAATACAATACAGATGAACAGAGACAAAATGGCGGACAGAGAAAGAAAAGGAGAGAAAAAGAGTGAGGGGGTTACTCATAAACCAAGATATTTCGGGTTCGATTCCCGACCGGGACAAAGGTTTCAGCTTTTTTTTCTCTATCTCTTTCTTTGATTTTCTTGCAATTCGTTTTCTCATAATATTTATTTATTAATAGCATCATCATGCTATAATCAATCATTATTCATCATTATTCTTATTGCTATTATATTTATTGGACCATTATTGTTATGATTAATTTTATGTTGTCAATACTGCTATTAATACTACCCTTATCATTATCAATGCTTATTTGACCTCAGGAATAGTGTTAAAAAAAAAAGACTTTATGCCTTTTTGATCTTGTTATGCATTTTACTTTTTGGCAAAGCTGGAAACTTGTATTTTGTGAATGAGATGCAAAGGGAGAATCAAATATATCTCTTTATGATTTCTTTGCCCCAAGGCGCTTTTAAAAAATATGCAGATTTTTTCTAGTTCCTAAACTTCTACAATCATCAGTATTTTATAAAAGGAAAAGCATCCGTTAAATTTATATTTATCAAATTTTCCTAAAATTGACTGAGGTCCAAATTATATTCATCATCAGTATCATTATCATCAATATCATTATTATAATTGTTATTGTGATTTTTATGATCATCATCATTATTGTCATTATCATAGTTATTGCTTTCATTCCTTTTTATTACTATGATCATTATTGACATAATTTATATTATTATTGTTATTGTTATTATCATGATCATTATTACTATCATCACCACCATCATTATAACTATTATGAACTATTATTACTCTCATTATCACTATTATTTTATCGTACCATTATCATAATAATCACATTTGCTGTTTTTTATCACTACTATCATTGATATCTACTTTAAGATTATTATTATCACGTGATAATTATTACCACGATCATTTATGATCAATCCATATAATAAACTATTTTTTCTCAAGTTTACACCTTTAGTCTCAAAAGGAGCCAGCTTGCGTGACTTTTTTTTTATTTTTTTTTTATTTTTTTATTTTTTTTTGCATTTGTTCTTTAGGGTGCGTTTACACCAAGCGAATCGAATCGATTCAATCAATGAAGAATCAACATGATTCACGAATCGTGCTGATTCGCCACACAAGTTTAGGTGTAGCCGTTTACGCCAAGCGAATCGAATCGATTCCATTCATGGCGATTCGGATTCAGCGATTCGCTCGGTCCTATTTCCTCATCAGTCAAGGCGAATCAGCCCAAAGCCTTTCAGTGAGACTTGATGAAGGCGGATATAAGACAAAAGTGAGTAAAAGAAACACAGAGGGAGCGGTAAAAGTGAAAAGAAATTGTTTGATTCGCTTGAGTTCTTTCACGGAAATGTAGTGATAAAGGAAGTGCTAATGATAACAGTTATCTTCAAAGTCGAATTGCATTGCACTGCATCTCATTACAAGTGATGTTTACAAGGACAATGTCGTTGTCATTAAGGAATGTTGTGTTGGCCGCATTTTCTGGCTTTTTTACCTATGAATTAATTTATTTGTTCTATTAGAACCTTATGTGATGGCAACTGAACCTGAATTGAACATGCGGCTCCCTTCTTTACCGTCGGTTTGTCTTGCTGCCTCATTTCGTGCTCGGGGTTTAGCATTACCTTTTATGTTATGTACCTGGTTCATACATGCATTCACATGTGCTTACAAATACGTACACACACACACGCACTTTCTCTCTCTCTTTCAATGTTACACATCACGCACCTGCATATACTGACGAGGAAGTTACATAAATACCCCTCCCAACCCCTTCCCAGTGCCCCTCGGCCACGGTGGACGAGCGGGCAAAGGCGCCGGATTCGAACGCGCGACCGCATATCCGAATCCGCGGTCGCGGGTTCGAATCCCCAAAAGGGAGCAAAAAATGCTCCCTCTGATTGCAACATTGCCCGGGGCTGAAAGACATGAAAAGCTCCGGGCTTAAAAAAAAAGCGCCGTTGCAATCAGTTTTGTTTTTAGATTATCTTTTGTGCGTGATTAATTGCATTAATTTATAGACATAAAAAATAGATGATGATTCCCAGTCAAAGGTCCGACGCCGCGTGTCGCTGTTGATTAGGCTCAACATGAAACGTTGTTCTGCTGAGTGCGAGCGCTTCCGTTCCTTAATTAAGGTCACAGGTCACGCAATTTCGTTGTGCAATTAGTCCGTCAAGAAATATGTCTCTTCATAGTCGCCCCCTCCCCCACCCCCTGCAGACGTACAGACAGAAACAATGAAAAGAGAGAGAGAGGAAGGTAGACTAAGAGAGGAGAGAGGGGGGTTAAACAGAGAGAGAGAACGAAGGGGAAGGAAAAAGGGGATATTTCATTTATAATTTGCACTATATTGTTTGTGTATCTTAAACGTGTTAATATCGTCTTTATCTTTATTGATGTTATTACAATTATTGTTAATATAATTATTATTATCATTATTATTATTGTTATTATCATCATCATCCTCATCCTTATCCCCATCATCATCGTCACTATCATCATTATCATCTATCATTATTATCATAATTCCTCATATCATTATTTTGACAATTGCTATTTTTATTTCTATTATCATTATTACTATTATTATTATCATTATTATCGTTATGATTACCATCATTATGATCATTATTACCGTTATTGTTGTCCTCATTGTTATTAATATTATCATTATTTTATTACTAAGACAAATATTATCATTACTTTTATCATCATCACTTTCATCATTATAACTATCACGAACTATTAACTCCGTTATTATCTTTTCTTTATTATTATCATTGTGCCATTTTCTTTTCTTTCCTTATTTGCTGTTGTTTTCATTTCCTTGTCATCGAATCCTACTCTTGTTATCATTGTTGTTATGATCATTATCATCACAATCAGGTCACATAAAAACCTAACTTTCCTCTAGGTTGTCTTGAGGTTTGCACATCTAGTCTCAAAAATAGGCAGCTTGCGTGACAAATCTCTTTTTTATTATAATTGTGGAACGTTTTACTTTTTGGCAATGTTGGAAGCTGCTGCTGTACTTCATGAGTGAGGCATCTAAAGGCAAGTCAAGTCAAGTGTAATTTTCGCTTTCTTTTGTGAAATCTTTCGTCGATTCAGGTCACTCATAGAAAACATACGTTAGCTATAATTCTTTTACTTCACCGTGATTATTAGTTGCTTAAACTCAGCAAATGATATATAAAACCTTTTTAACCAGAAACAGCCTTCATAGCATATGCAGAAAAGATTAATAACATAATATATAAAATTTACTGAAGTTATTGAAATTATCTTAATAATAGGTATTTATAATGAAGTGTAGGTTGTAGAATATATAATGTTTTTCTTTTCTTTTCTTTTTTGGAATAGCTATTCTTCCCTTATATAAGAGAGAGAGAGAGAGAGAGAGAGAGAGAGAGAGAGAGAGAGAGAGAGAGAGAGAGAGAGAGAGAGAGAGAGAGGGGGGGCGAGAAAGAGAAAGAAAGAAGAGAAAGAAAGAGAGCGAGAGAAGGATGGGGTGGAGTATTTTAAACATATTCCTCAACGTGACTTAATAAGGCCTTGTAGTGTAGTGGTTAACACAGCTGATTCTAAATCAGATCTCGGGTTCGATTCCCGACGGGGACAAACATTCAAAACTTTTTCTTTTTCCTCTACTTATTTTTTTCATTAAACGTTTTTATATCAATATTTATCATCATGTTTCTTATAGATAACATAGGTAAAATAGTAATTTTGATTTAATCAATTACCGTTTATCGTTATCATTATCATTATAGCTATTGTTCCATTATTAGGAAAATCATTTTTATGTCATCGTCATAGTTAATGCTGACATTTATATTCTTCCTGTCATTCCTACTATTTGTATTTATTTAATCATATTTTTATTCTTGTTTCTTTCATGGCTCCAGGTCTCTAAGAATTTTTGTTTGTTTGTTTGTTTATAGAGATTTTTCTTGGCAATTAATTTCCCCAATCATTTATGTTATTTGATTAAACAGAAAATGAGTTCGTGGCATTTGAAAAGGAGATTCATCAAAACTATTTGAAATTGTCAGTATTTCTAGAAAATCATCGATTAAGAACCACGTGTCCTTGCCACTTGTCGAAAATATAATTTCCTTTGAAACTGCTTTTTCATTTATCTTTCTTTCTTTATAAATAGCACGAAAAATATGAAATCCGAATATATCACACCACAATACCGCTATTTTAGAGAGGGAGAGAGAGAGAGAGAGAGAGAGAGAGAGAGAAAGAGAAAGAGAGAGAGAGAGCGAGAGAGATATAAAGACAAACAGCGACTGAGACAAAGAGTGAATAGAGACACAGAGAGAATGAAAAAAATAAAGATACAGAGAGAGGAACAGAGATAGAGAGAGAAAGAAAGGTACAGAGAGTGAGAGAGTTAAGAGACAAGAACGTATGAGAAAGAGAGAGAGGAGGGTAGGGAGAGAGAGATACTGAGACAGAGAGAGCAGAGAAAAGAGAGAGAGAAAGGGAGATGGGAAGCGAGAGCGAGAGAAAAGGAGGAGGGAAGGGGGATATTTCATCTATTATTGCCCTTTTTTGCACAATCTGTTTTTGCCATCTTTTCCGGTTGCAATTAGGGAATGACCGAGGTTCATGGCTGGCTGTTCTGCTGCATTGGTTCTCTGTTCTACTGGTACACAGTATTTTGGAATGTAATGTGGTTTTTGGTATCTTATGATGGGTTGTACTGTGCTTTAGACAGCCAATTAAAGTAGGAATCTGCATGAAAACAACCGAGAGAAGAGGAATAAGTATTATTCCTATTATTGTTATTATTATTATTACTATTATTTTTTATCATTATCTATTATTATTTTCATTATTATTATCCTTATCATTGCTTTATCTTTAAGCTTCCTTTTTTAGATTTTGTTTGTGCTTTCGTTTTTTTTTTTTGTGTGTGTGATTCAGTTATAAGCATGAATATTTTTGTCCATATTTAAATATAAATATTACATATTTGCAAGGGACAAGAGAAACTAGGAGGGATCTACCCATAAGGAATTGAACCCGACTGCAAAGAGTGTAATCTGTGCAAAGCATGTTCTTAGGATCCAATCGCATAGTATTTGAATTGCGCTTCACATCTATCAGTCGTTAACAAATATCCTGTTAGGATCAGCATCATAGTCGTTACAGGCAATACTGTTATTTCTCATAATCTGTATCCACAATCCCTACCATAATGATAATAACCTCATCTCATCATCATCACCAACTTCATCATAGTTATAATCATAATCATCCTTTGTATCATTATTCCTCTTATCATTACATTTATCAGTATTATCTTTATTATTATTATCATTAGCAGTAGTAGTACTGTTACTGTCATTGTTATTATCACTATCATTGTTCTTTTTATCATCATTACTATATTCTTATTGATATTAACATTAGGTATATTATAATTACTATCATTTTCATCACTATTGTAATTACTATCTTCATTATTTGTGTTATTACCTGCAGTTGTATCAGTTTTTTGTACATATGTGTGTGCGTGTGGGCCATGTGCAACTCATGATAGGTCGATGAAAAATCCACCATTTTTCCTGTTTCATTGTAGGACGTCTAAACAATCCTTCATTCTGTATTGTTTGGCTTCCGCTGAAATAACTTATTTTGGAGAGAAGTTTTTGCGGGATTATTCCCTGGAACAGCAGGCGAGGACAGAATGATGTCTCTGATTAGATTGCTCGTCAGCCACGTTTACCAGTGCAAGTACTGCGATAACGGCGGCGACGACTGAGAGGGTTCTTTCTGTGCTTATGATCTAATGCCAGTTATTTATTTTCCGTGTTTGAAAACCAAACTGGCAGTTCAGTTTGAAACTTTTTAAATATTATTATGCTATTGCATAATAATCATTATTGTATAACACACACACACACACACACACACACACACACACACACACACACACACACACACACACACACACACCACAAGGTACACAGAGACCTCTCCCAAAACATTCCTCTTGCCCCTCGCCACCGTGGCCGAGTGGATCAATTTTATTATCACCATCATTATCGAATCATCATCGTCATTGTCATATAACGGTGATCAGTAAAGCGTAGGCGCACACACAGGTACACACACACATACAAACACACATACGCACGCACGCACACAAATAATGAACACACACATGTTGGATAAATACCTCTCCCAACCCTTTCCTGTTGCCCCTCGACACCGTGGCCGAGAGGGTAAGGGCGCCAGATTCGAAACCCGCGATCGCGAGTTCGAATCTGCAAAAGGGAGCCAAAAGTGCTCCCTCTGGTTGCAACCTCGCCCGGGGCTGAAAGACATGAAAAGCCCCGGGCACAAAAAGAGACGCCCGCCGGGTTGCAATCAGTTTTTCCTTATTGTGTATTTTTATGTATGTGTTTGTACTTGAGTGTGTTCGTGTGGGCTATGTGCAACTCATGCTGCTAATAAAAATTTCATATTGTTTTTTCCTATTTCAGTGTAGGACGTCAAAAGAAGACATATTTCTTTGTAAAATATACGTATATTCAAATGTACAGAAATATGTCCCTGAAATTTTATCTCCATTCATGTGTGTAAATATGTCAATGAATTTGTGTGAGGTAAAATCTAACAAGAAAGGTAAAAGAAAAAGGCGAAACACAAAGAATATAGATGAGGAACAAAACAATAACTAGGAAAAAAGTAAGGTGTGAAAATGACAAAAAGTGAAAGTAGAAAATGTGTCAAAAATGCGATAAACTATAATTTTCTGTATGAAATGATCAATTTGTAAAACTTTAACGTTTTAAATTCCATTCAGATTCTCTCTCTCTCTCTCTCTCTCTCTCTCTCTCTCTCTCTCTCTCTCTCTCTCTCTCTCTCTGATGAGAAAGCAGATAGAAAAATAATAACATTGTCACCGCTCGGGATCGAACCGAGGACCTTGCTCGTGTGAAGTGCACGTGACAACAAGTACACTGCGGGAAAGTTATTATATTAAGCGTTCAGTGTTCAATGTTTTGATTCAAGTACTAGTTAATGCCAGAGAGAAAGAGATAATAGGGGGGAGGATGGCAGAGAGCGAAAATAAATGAAATAGAGAAATAGATGAGGATTACCGAAAGAGAGAAAAAAAGTAGGAGAAAGAATGGTAGATGCGTAGAAATGAAAAAGACATAACATTGCCAGGTGTTTCCGCTCGAGATCGAACCGAACATGACTGCTTATAATACCATCTATGTTAAAATGACGAATAAAAACTATGTTATTCCTAACCGCATGTGCAAAACCTTGACTTGAGAGGAAATTATTCAAAACATCTTTTTTCCAAGGATGATTAATGAACACCGAAGTCAGCGAAGACCGAAATGAAACGCCTATTACAAACAAAAGGATTTTTTTTTTAATAATTGCGGTTCTCCTGCAGTGAATTGCAGTTCTTCGTCACCCTATTATTGTCACCGTAGTTTATGCTTGTGAAAGAGAGGGCGAGAGAAACGGAGAGAGGGAAAGAGAGGAGAGTGAGTACAGAGACAGAGAAAGGAAATGGTGGGGGGAGGGAAAAACAGATAGCGTCTGAAAGAGAGAAAGAGAGAGAGAGAAAGAAATAGACAGAAAGAGATAGAAAAAGTCACACACAGAGAGAAAGGGGTGGTGAGAAGGGAGAGAGTTTGTGTGGAAGAGTAAGGCGGGAGTTTGGGAGGAAAGAAGAGGGAGAGAGAGAGGGGGAGGAGGAAATAGAGAGTGATGGAGATTGAGAGAAAGGTAGATAGGGGGGAGGGTGAAGAGAGATATAAAGAGAGGTATATAGAGAAAGAATCGCCAAAGTGAGAAAGAGAGGGAATGAGAGAGAAAGAGAGATAAAGAAGGATGGAAAGATATATAGACAGTCTGAGAGTGTGCTTGAGCGAGTGAGACAGAGAGATGGAAGAAGATGGAGAGACAGAAATAAAAAAAGAAAAAAAGAGAAGAGGTGAGTGTAACAGAGAGAGGAGGGAGTGAGATAGAAATAGATAGATAGAGAGAGAGAGGATGTGTGTGAGTAAGAGAGAGAGAGATTGAAAGTAAAAGTGAGAGAAAGAGAAAAGGAGAAAATAATTTTCGACGATAAGACTGCCCTCTCGCCTTTTCGTGTATTGAGTTCAACGAAAAGGTCCACGCCGAGGCTGATCTCTGGCGTGCATCCCTCGTGTGGGAAACTCGTGCTGGCTGTCTACGTGGGTGTGGGGATTGTGGGTACTTGAAATGCGGATGTGGGAATGCGCACTGGGCATTTTGAATGTGATCTGACGTTAATTACACTAAATTGTGGGCGCTGCAGTAGAAAGAAGTAATATACAGAAAAAATAGGGCATCCGACCAATCTTGTGATCATTCAGTAGCAACAGGCATCCTCTAACATCTCGGTGGCGCCAGACGTTCGGATGCCGCTCGGATGGTCATCCTCTGACGTGGATGCTGCAATCCAGGTCACTGCAGCATCAACAGCTGTTTCAAGAAGACACGGAGAGTAAAATTCTTCCAAAATCAATTGTCGTTGTTTCCGCTCGGGATCGAACCGAGGACCTTGGGCGTGTGAAGCGCACGTGATAACCACTACAACACGGAAACGATCGTAATGTTGGATGCCTCACTGTTTTATATTCTGTTGTAAATAGTGGTTGAAAGCGAGAGAGAGAGAGAGGAAGAGGGAGAGACTGAGAGAATGATAACAATGATAAAAACAAAAACCGAGAATATGAGTGAAAAACGATAAAGAATGAAAGAGATTGTGTATCCACTATTTTACATTAAGTGTGTGTAAATATAAATAGGTATATATGAATATATATGTATGTATATATACACACACAATGTATGTGCTCCTATATATGTGTGTGTGTGCGTGTGTATAAATAGATATATATACATGCTTATATATAGATTCACAAATATGTACATACACACACATACATGTACATACATAAATATATACACACTTATGTGTGTGTGTGTGTGTGTGATATACATATGCCTATTTATACACTTATAAACATATATAAATAACTATATATATGTATATATGTATCTCTCTCTCTCTCTCTCTCTCTCTCTCTCTCTCTCTCTCTCTCTCTCTCTATATATATATATATATATATATATATATATATATATATATATATATATATATATATATATATATATATATATATATATGTGTGTGTGTGTGTGTGTGTGTGTGTGTGTGTGTGTGTGTGTGTGTGTGTGTGTGTATGTGTGTGTGTGTGTGTATAATATTCTACATAAAAGTTATTCAACACCAATTTAAGTTCTTAAAACCAGTAAATAATGAATATATATGTAAATCAATATTGCAAGCATTTAATTAAAAGGATCAGCTTAGATACCTTTCAATGGAGAATGTCTTACACTTATGAGGAAAGCCAAAAGGGAAATATTTATTTTCTTTCTTTCTTTATCATTTTTTTATTTATTTTTTTCATAAAACTACAGAAATAACAGGATAAACAATTAGATATTGAAGGATGCAGATGTACTGCACTGCAGGAGAACCGCCAGTGTTTTTTTTTTTTTTTTTTATTCTCCTTTTGGAAGGTTTTTCATTTCGGTCCTCGCTGACATCCGGTGATCATTAAGCATCCTTGAAAAAAAGAATGTTTCGATTGATTTTCTCTCTTAGGTCGAGGTTTTGCACAGGTGGTTAGGAATGACAGTTATTATCCGTTATTATCACAAAGATGTTGAAATTCTCGTTTGTCACGTTCGGTTCACACGCAAGATTCTCGGTTCGACCTCGAGAGGAAACGCTTGACAATTTTATAATCCCTTTCATTACTACGCATATGCCATTCTCTTTCTCTCCATCTTTCACTCTCGCTCTCTGTCTCCCCATATCCTCTCTCTCTCATTTTTCCTTTTCCTTTTTGTCTTTCTGACATTTTTCCCGTATCATCTATTTGATATTTCTGTTAATTCCTCTTTCCCCATTTCCCCATTTTCTCTCTCATTTCCTGCCTTGACCGATAATCTCTGAATTCTCGCTTCCTTTTTTCCCTTTTCACATCGGCCTATGCCGTATCTCTATTTTTGTCTTGTTTTCTCTCTGTGTAATAATACCTGGCTATAAACAGCTTCTCGATTTTTTTTCTTTTTTTTTTTTATTCAAGCCACGATCAAATAACATTCAAATCTCATTATAAGACAAAAAATACAGCCTTCCCGCAGGTAAGAATCAAAGGCGTAAGATATTATGATAAAGACAACAAAGGTGAATGCGCAAATGATGAAAAGGGAAAGAAAAGACAAAGAAGAAACATGAAAAGCAAGTAACAAGGTTACAGAAAAGTCATATATGAAAATAGTGAAAATAATGATAATGATTATAGAAATGATAAAAATAATGCCAATGATAATGATAATAATGATAACAATAGATAATGATTATGATGATAATGATAATGATAAAGATAATAATGAAGAAACTAATGATGATACTAATAGCAACGATATTAGTAATGATAATGATGATAATAGTAATGATAAAAATGATGGTAATAGCAATGATAATAGAAATGATAGTACTAATAATGATACTAAAAATGATAGTAATAATAATGATACTAAAAATGATAGTAATAATAATGATGATAAAAAAATAGTAATAATAATGATGATACTCACAAGGATTTAGATTTATTTAACTTCATCTAAACAAAGAAGTCGACGTGGTGCAGTCGTTAACACAGTCGCCTTTAACATACCCGTACACACACATACCCGCGCTACAAATGAACTCACATACACATACACACCCGTATACAGACGCATTCACATACAAAAACACACACAAGCGTACTGCAAATGAACTCACATACACATACACACCCGTATACAAACGCACTCACACACTTACACACACACACACAAACACACACACACGTACACACAGACAAACACACATATAAACACACATACACACACACACACACACACAGACAAACAAACAAACACACTCATACACACGCACACGCACATACAGACGAACACGCCCACGCAAACACGCATATACACGCAGACATAAACATATATATACATGCACACGCACAAGCACTTACATACACTCTCTCTCTGTCTGTCTCTGTCTTTTCTCTCTCTCTCTCTCTCTCTCTCTCTCTCTCTCTCTCTCTCTCTCTCTCTCTCTCTCTCTCTCTCTCTCTCTCTCTCTCTCTCTGCCCCTCACATAAATGCACATAGCATCTTTTCTCTTTCTCTGTCTGTCTGCCTCTGTCTGTCTATCTGTCTCCTCTCTCTCTCTTTCTTTCTTTCTTTCTCTCTCTCTCTCTCTCTCTCTCTCTCTCTCTCTCTCTCTCTCTCTCTCTCTCTCTCTCTCTCTCTCTCTCTCTCCCCTGTCTTATTCAAAAAGATGTAACAGAAATACCATTTTCAAACCTTTCCCATTGCCCCTCGGCCACGGTGGCCGAGCGGGTAAGGCGCCAGTTCGAATCCGCAACAGCGGGTCTCGGATACGCTGTTGCGGGTTCGAATCCACAAAAGGGAGCAAAAAAAGAAATGCTCCCTCTGATTGCAACATTGCCCGGGGTTGAAATACATGAAAAACCCCGGGCTTTAAAAAAGAAAAGGTTGCAATGAGAGGGAGCTAAAAATGCTCCCTCTGATTGCAACATTGCCCGGAGCTGAAAGACATGAAAAGCTCCGGGCTTAAAAAAACATGAAAAGCGCCGGGTTGCAATCAGTTTTTACTTAAAATGTAAGTTCAATTTTTTTTTTCATTATTAATCACTGTAATAGATTATCATCACGATCATTATCATTATTATTATTATTGCCATCATTATCGTAATAATTATTATTACCATTTTACTTCCTATTTCCATTTGTATTCCTTTTATCATCATCCCTATAATAATACGATCACAATGATTCTGTTAATAACGGTAATTATAGATCGTAATAGCTATGATTATGAGTGTGATGATAATAATAGTAATCATAATCATCAATGAAATGATAATGGCAGCAATAATAATAATTATGATGACAGTAATGGTAATGATAACAATAATGATAATGATGATATTAATAAAAGTAACAATAACGATAATAATAAGATTATTGATAATAATGGTAAATTTGGGAAAAGCCGTCACCAAAGAATTGATGAAAACTAACCATACAGCCTTCAAGTTTAATTAATGATCACTTTTCAATAAATAAACTCGCAAATGAATAATAACGGTTATTCAATTATCAAAATAAATAAAACATATTATGAGGAGGTGAGCTTCACACGATCGCTGAGGGAATACTGGTCACATTTTCACTGTTGTAATCACGGTACCGATGAAGGGACTGGAAAATCTCTATGAACCAAAATATTTCTTAGATCGACCTGGAGCTAAGAAAGAAATCATGGAAAAACCATATTTGATTTTGCCTTTGAATGTCTCATTTATAGATTACAGGTCCCTGCTTTGCCATTAAGTGAACTACGTAACAAAATCAAAAAGCGAAATGTCATACGTCTACTACGAGTTTCATAAATTCGCGCTAAAATATGTCCTGATTTACGGTCAGTCGTGTTACCCAATACACTATAAGGACATGGAAATAGAAAAAGAAAAATATTTCTGTCTAGAATAACAATTAGGGAACAAATTAAATAATTTACTTCTTATTGCCTGCACTAGATAACATACAAACATAATTGCCCATTAGATATTTTTCCTTATTATTATTCATTAAGCTATCATATCCTTAACGTTATTTCGCCAAGGTCGGAATTACCAGCATTTATTCTAAATTCAAACTTTTTCTTGTGTGTATTTAGTTTCTAATTATCATGTGGATTAGCGTTTAGATAAATACACACATCAATTTAGATAGATATACAAGCCTCTAATATATAACCTAAAATGTAGTTAATTATCCAAATATATTCTTTACCGTTTTTCATGTCTTTAGTGGTTGATGCAATGAGATCTAAATATAAGACAGGAATTATACAAGATATTTCGCATATATCCTCGTCTTTTTTAATCGATTTGCAGATGTCTACATTAATCTTGTATGAGGCGAGTGCACAACGGGGACAGTGCAACGCTGTTCCGAGTGCAGCAAAAAACTCTTAGCCATTTGCGGTAAATGATGGATTGTTCCAGCGATTGCCACAGACGCCGTTCTTGTTCCTGTTCTCACGGAAGGAGGAAAAGGAAGTGAGGCAGAGTGCACTGCAGCAAACGATGTGGTTCTCTTGCAGACGAGGCTCAGATGCTGAGCGATCTAGTGGCTGGTGCGGGAGGGAGGACGTAGGAAGAATAAATAACACTGTATTATCACAGTGATATCGGTAAGGTGTGTTATCGGCCAGGCAGTGTTCCATTTAGATGTTTGGAAAACGGTAATCTCACAGGATTTAAGGAAGAGAGAGGAAGTATTACTTAATTCTATGCTAAGCCGTGAGGTGGAGGTGGGAGGGGGCGTATCCTTGCCGCTAGACAAAAGTAACAATATAATTTCACGTCATATTTTCTATTCTTCTGAAGGGAGAGGGAGGGAGAGAAAGAAGGGCGAGGGCAAAAAATAAAAAGAGAGCGAATGAATAGGAGAAAGAACGATTTGGAATTTGGCGTAAGACGGTTTAACTAAGGGAGGTGTGGCACCTTTGGTGACGTCATCAAGACTCCCCGTGCTTCTCCCGAAATTCCGATCGGTGGCCCTGTAGAGACGGATGTCGTAGATGCTGCTCTCGAGATTAACCTGGATCTTCTGAAGCAATTTCTCTAAAGAGTAAGGTTTAATGGCATCAAAATTTAGGTTAGACACACCTCTGGTAAAAATAGTTCATAACTTTTTGTTATTCTACTATCCAACCAACTAACAAAGTAATCAACGCTACCAAGAACATAACCTCATTGACGGAGGTAAAAAACGAACACAGAAAAACGAAAAATTCACACAATAATTTCCCAGATAAATTGGCTGAGAACCTCGGGCATTACGAAACTGGGGGAATATGGCAAATTCTCGTTGATTCTCTCGGCAGCGACCGCCTGCGTTTGATTTATTGTGAATATAAAGCCAATTGAGTAGTCGGGGGGGGAGGGTCACGTGCCTCCTCCGTTAACATTTGTTAAATTGTTGCTTTAATACTCTCTATTTAGCAATTCATCGATTATTCTGACGAACGTTAAAACACAATAGATGCTAACCCATTTACGAAGTTGGCAGAAAGGGAACGACGAGAGGAACCAGAAGGAAATAGAGAAGGGAGGAATGGCGATTTTACAATAGCAACTCTGTTTCTACTAAATGTTTGTAGATTATTGCGTATGATTTCTTTAGATTAAACAAGTTCTTTTTTTGATGGCTGCAGACCTCGAATTTCCCAACTGCAGACTTCTAATTTCTTCTATTTCTCGAAGAGGAAAAGAAATATGGCAACAGAAAGAGCTTTTGGAAGCGCAGTTCTCTCTCAAAATAGCTTTGCAGGATGTAGCACATCTAATTTGACGATGAAATGGCCAAACGAAAGAAGACATTTTCCGATAAGGATCAATGGCGGAGACATTATGGCACCCCCCCCCTCACAGGTTAATATCATGGTAAGCACAACTTTCTCTAATAACTAAGGCCAATGTGGTCTAGTGAGTAGGATACGTGGCTCTCAGCCGCGAGTCCCGGGTTCGATTCTCGACTTATGTTGGTTGGGTTTCTATTTTCAAGTTGCTTGCTCATGTAGATTAGTATTATCCGAAGCATGAAATATAAATAACTTCAAAAGAAAACACTGAAATCAGTGGGACGACTAACATAGTTTCTGGATGCAACTGCGAGAGTCTGTGCTTACTTGTGAGACTGTGTGGGTCTCGTCAGCTTTTACTTTGAACGTATCATATGGGAGTTGGATTGTTTTGTGTAACTGAGAAGAGAATTGTGAAACGTTTAGATGAAATGTGTGACATGGCATTACTATGACTATTATTTCATGTTCTAAAATAATAAAATAAGGAAAGTGTCAGGTTAACTATCTTGTTAAACATCTTTCTAAAACCCTGACAAAGACCTCTGTTTCCAAGTTGTCAAAGCATTAGTATGGACGTAACTAGAGCTGACAAAAGTCTTCCCATGTCTGCTGAATAACGGAAGCATTTGCCGAAGGAAAGTAAAGTGGGAAGGTGCAGCATCGGCCCCGCGGAAACACGTTGCTTGGTTGAGCTAAATAACTTTGATTTATACTTCTTTTTTCAAAGACATTCCTTCAGCAGATCGAAGTTAATCTTAGGAGCAGCATTAAGGACATCCGCCTCTTCAGTGCCACCGCTACAGAACCAATCGGAACTTCGGGAGAAGCACGGGGAGTCTTGATGACGTCACCGAAGGTGCCACACCTCCCTTGGTTAGACCGTCTTACGCAAAATTCACAACGTCCTTTCTCTTATTAATTAGTTGTTGTTTTTCGCCCACCTCCTTTTCTCTATCCCTCCGTCTCCTTTCAAAAGAATAGACCAGCAAAATCAAAATATGACCTGAAAATTTTATGTTACTTTTGTCTAGAGGCTTAGGATAGGCGGCTCCCCCCCCCACCCCGCGGCATTGCATAGAATTATGTAATACCTCCTCTGTCTTCCTAAAATCTTGTGAGATAACCGTTTTCTAAACATCTAAATGGAACACAGCATAATATTACGATATGATACGGCGATAATACCGTATTCTTTATTCTTCCTACGTCCTCCCTCCCGCACCAGCCACTAGATCGCTCAGCATCTGAGCCTCGTCTGCAAGAGAACCACATCGTTTGCTGCAGTGCACTCTGCCTCACTTCCTTTTCCTCCTTCCGTGAGAACAGGAACAAGAACGGCGTCTGTGGCAATCGCTGGAACAATCCATCATATACCATATAGTGTTTTTTTGCTGCACTCGGAATAACGTTTCACTGTCCCCGTTGTGCATACCAGTTTATCGTAG
>NC_091559.1:9426587-9448263 GCF_042767895.1 Penaeus vannamei | reverse complement strand
TTTTTCGTCCTCGAACGCAGTCATTTTTTTCTGTTCTGGTTTAGTACATGCTTTTGTTTCTTTTATTCAGATGTATTTGTTTACAACCAATCAACTTGCTTAACAGCAAGGGTGCAGGAAATATTGCAAATGACATAAGGATAAATGTGTATCGTGCAATAGAACGAGGCCATGATATACATTTTGTGTGGATACCATCGCATGTTGGAATCCCCAGGCATGATCATGCTGACCGCCTAGCAAAATCAGCATGTGACAAGCGAAGTGTGGATATAGATCTTGGAGTACCTCTTGCTAGGATTTCACACATAAATAAAACTTCCTTCAAAAATGACTTGTCTGACCATTAATTCTCAACGGCCTGAAAGCTGTAGCATAAGGCACTATGACCGGTTTATGCAAGATGTATTCATCTATGGTTTATATAAAACAAGAACAAGACCGCAAGAATCAGGCTGGGATATAGATTGTACTGGCAGGTCAGTACAGCCTGTAATATTGAAGAAACTGTGTAAATTGTGCAATGAAGAATATAAGCGAACACTTGTACATTATATCTCAGAGTGCCATGTAATACAACCTTTCAGACCACCTAGCATGAGGTATGGAGAACTATGTAACTACTTCATATCATCTGATGTTTTGGAAGATATAATTATGTTATATCCTAAATTTGGAATGTAATATCACATGACCACATATCAAATGTTACATTGCCTTTTCACGCCCAAGCCGTATGCCGGCTTGATAGATGAGTAGATAAATTACTGATTGCTCTTTTCTTTTAAATGATATATTTTAGACCGTAATATTTTTATGATCTAGGTTTTCACTGTAATACTATTATATAATGCTTTGACCACGTATTAAATGTACCACAGCTTGCCGACGCCTGTGCAGTTAGCCAGGGTGGTAAATAAAGGCTAAAACTAAAACAGCACTGCATTAGGCAAGGAGAAGAAAAGAACGTGAAGTGGTGTGTGGGAGGGGGAGATAAGGAGAGAGAGAGAGAGAGAGAGAGAGAGAGAGAGAGAGAGAGAGAGAAAGAGAGAGACAGAGAGACAGAGAGAGAGAGAGAGAGAGAGAGAGAGAGAGAGAGAGAACGGGTAAGATGCAGCACCCTAATTATCGTATTACATAGTGCAGAGCTTTATGAACCATGCAAACATGAGCTTCTGCATACTCACGACTTAACATTGCGAAATAAATACAGAAAAGTTCGCCAACAAAATAAAACACGGCGAAAAAAGAGGGAAAAACATGCGTCATAACTTGCTATGTGAAACAGAAAAATTCCGATATAGTAAAACAGTAAAAGAAAAGGAAGGTGACGTTAACAAATAAGAAAGCATAGTGCGAAGAGAATCCTAATAGTAAAAAACAAAAACAGTCCGTTTCCCCTTCTATGTATTTATGTGCGCCTATGTACGTTTTTCTACTTAAGTGTGTGCGAGTAAGCCATGTGTAACTCATGATAGGTCAATAAAGATTCCATTCTTTCCTTTTTTCAGTGTAGGACGTCAAAACAAGCCATATCCCTCCTATGGAAAATATACGTATATCTATATCAATTGCAAAATTGTATATATACACATCAGTATCTCAGAAATTTCATGTCCTTTCATGCATGTGTAAGTAAGAATATAGATATGTGAGTAATATGGAAACTCGAGCAGGGAAGGTGTCACGGCATTAATTCCTGGCTACTTTGTCACAAGGTGGTGGTTAAGAGCAGCTGTGTAGGTTCGTAGGTTCGCTCGAGTCGTGTTTATTGTTGACGAGGTGTAGGTAGCTGTTGGCGGAGGGCGGGACACTGCCGGCGACTGGACAGGAAGGAGAGGCAGTGATAATAATTAAGAGAAGAGAGGTCGCCGAGGATTACGGGGTGGCGAAGGCCATTTTGGCTTCCCCAAAAGGTAAATATAGTGATTTTTTCTTTTCTTTTCATACGAATGTTGAATGAAAGATAATTACATTCGTGTTTCTGTGTAAAGCTAAATTAATCATTTGTTAACGTACGGCATAAGCATGTAAGTATGAACACTTGACACGTTTATATACATTCTTTCCTTTAGGAAAAATGTTAAAAGTATGATTTTGATTCCCCTAAAAGGGCTGTTGGGTAACGAGCAGTGAAACTGCAGTCAAAGACTGCAAGAAGTATAAATTCCTCATGCAATGTCTGTGTATTATTTTCGCACAGTAAATGACTGGAACGAATATAGTGTTTTAACATCCTTTACCATTCTGCCACTTTGAGGCAAACTGCATACTGTACTGCCGGTTTCGACCGAGGAGGGTCATTCCCGAGGATAATTCCTCAAAAGCATCATTATAACAATCATGATCTATAATTTCCGATTTTATCACAATTATTGTTATCGTACTATTATTATAATGATTATTTCAGCTATTATTATTTGCATTATTAATACAACTGTTTTTACCATTACTATCATTGATATTTAATCTTAATAGTGTTATTATTGCTATTGTGATCATTATTATCATGATCAGACATGATCAGTCCCTGTCGGCAACTTTTCAATATCATGTATCTATAATATTGAAAATGAACTGCAGCAGTTTGCATTGAGTTCATTTTGCATTGAAAATGCTATTCTATTACGTTGGTATTCGTTCTTTGGCGAGAGTGAGGGAGTGTGTGTGTGTGTGTGTGTGTGTGTGTGTGTGTGTGTGTGTGTGTGTGTGTGTGTGTGTGTGAGCGAGCGAGAGAGAGAGGACAGAAATGCAGACAGCTAGGCAAGAAGACAGACAAAGTAAAGTAGAGGGTAGGTACACAGATCCAGACAGAAGAATAGACAGAATGGCTGAGAGAAAAAAAAGGAAAGAAAAGAGAGAACAAGAGTGAAGGGCGGTTCCTATAAATAGAAATTGCTTTCTCCTGTCATATACATGTCCTTGCGGTGTTGTGGTTAACACGACTGACTTTGAATCAGAATATCCCGGGTTCGATTCCCGACGGGGACAAGGAGTAAAATCTTTTTTTCTTTGATTTACATGTAATTCGCTTTTTTCACATCAATATTCATTAACGTTTCATATCGATACCATGATTAGGAAGGTAATTCTGATAGAATTGTTGATGTAATCATTCCCTTCCTTTTTAAACTATGATCAATTATTATTCATCGTTATTTTTCTTACTCATATAGTTATCGTACCACTATTGTCTCATTATCATTATCTTTTCTTATTTGACCTGAGGTATACACAGTGGCTCAAAGGAAGACTTTTTGCCTTTTTGATTTAGTCGCTTTTCACTTTTCATGAAAGCTGGAAACTGCTGTACTTCGTGAGTGAGATCGAAAGGGAGATTCAGAGGCATTTCTTCCCGATTTCCTTCATCGCCCGAGGCCGCTCTGGAAAAAAATTATAGAAATATTTCTCTAATCCCTTTACTTCCACAATTATCATGATTTTTAGCAAAGAAAAGACGCCTTTGAAATACACCAGAAATACTTATCAAATTTATATAAAAGTGACCGAGGTCCAAATTACACTCATCATCAGTATTATTATCATTATTATCAGTCCGATCATCATTATAATTGTTATTGCTATTTCTTTCACCATTATTGTCACTATCATCATTATCGCTACTATTCCTATTTTGGTTCTGATTATTGTTGACATTATTACTATTGTTATTGTTATTGCTATTACCATTATTAAATTATTATTACTGTTTGTATGATGTTCATCATTACTCTCATCACCACCACCATTATTCTGATAATTATTTTTGCTGTTATTATTGGCATTACTAATACAACTGCTTTTTATCATTACTGTCATTAATATCTACTCTCAGGATTATTATTATTGCTGTTACGATCATTATCATCATGATCAGACATGATCAATTTATAGAAAAAACTATATCTTTCTCTAAGATGACCTAAGGTTTACGCATTTAGTCTCAAAAGGAGGCAGCTTGTGTGACATGTTTTTGAACCTGATGTTGTCTTTGTAAACGAGACATCCAGATGCCAGTCGTTTTTTTTTCTTCTTTCTTTCTTCAGGTCGCTTTATTAGTACTATCATTAATGTTTATTTTTGACATTGTCATCATAACTATTTGGTCATAATTATCATGATCAGAAATGATAAATTCATATGGTCAAAACGCAACTTTTGGGGAATATCTTTAGATTTATTCATGCTTCAGCTTTTGGCAATGCTGGAAACTGCTGCCGTGATTAAGAAGACAGAGAGTGACAGGAGACGGAGAAGAGTTTAAAGCGAGAGGGAGAAGCATTGATAACATTTCTTTCGCTTCTCCTCGTTAAGTTCCTGAGGCGTTGTGGCGACTGACTCCGAATCAGGAGATCTCGGGTTCGATTCCCGACGAGATTTTTTTTTTTTTTTTTTTTTTTTTACTTTCTTTGATTTTCGTGTACCTCGTTTTCTTATGTCAATATTTATTAGTACGTTCCTTATCAATAGCGCAATTAGAGTAGTAGTTAACATACCAGAAACGTTGATGTTTTTTCCTTTCTTATATAGCGTTCACTCCTTCACCGTCATCACAGTTATCATTATCATTGGTATCATTATCACTATTATCATCTTTATTATTGCCATAATAACTAAAACCAATTATTGTTAATCGTTTTCACTATTAAATTTATCGTATCGTTATTATTCCATGTTACCAAAATCATTGTTAATACTGCTATTAATACTATTCCTATCATTATCATGACTTATACTTATTCCATATATTTTCATTGTTGCTGTTGTGATCAACATGAAATAGGGTCTAGTTGACCTTATTTTCTCCAGGATGACATCTGTGACCTGGGAATAAACTTTGTCTCGAGAAAAGACTCGTGTGACATTTACCTTTTTAATTTTGTCATGTATTTGACTGTTTGGCAAACCTGAAAACTTGTACTTTATAAATGAGACATGCAAAGGCAGCATCAAATGTATATCTTTTTTATTTCGTTGCTCCAGGTCGCTCTGAAAAGATGAACAAATTATACAGATTATGTACTTATTTACTTTCGTCAATAATTTTCTTGTTTTAGAAAAGACGTTTGTAACATTTCTCTATCATTTCTTTATGAAGTTTATATAAAATTGACTGAGGTCCAAATTATACTCATCATCAGTATTATTATTTTCAATATCATCATTATAACTGTATTATTAAAACTATTTTTTATCATTACTCCATTTATATCTAATTTGATCATCATCATGATCAATTCATATAAAAACCCTTTCTCTCTCTCTCTCTCTCTCTCTCTCTCTATCAATCTATCTATTTCTCTCTCTCTCTCTCTCTCCCTCTATCTATTTATCTCTCTCTCTCTCTCTCTCTCTCTCTCTCTCTCTCTCTCTCTCTCTCTAGGATAAAGCTTGTGGGACATCTTTTTTGATAATATCAAGTGTTTTCCTTTTTGGCGAATCTGGCAACTGCTGCTGTCCTTTCTCAACGAGGCGTCCGAAGGCCGGACTCAAGTCTGATTTTTCAGTTTCTTTCGTTATGTCTTTCGCCGTTTCTATTTTGATTCGCTTGAGTTCTTTCTCGGAAATGTAGTGATAAAGGAAGTGCTAATGATAACAGTTATCTTCAAAGTCGAATTGCATTGCACTGCATCTCATTACAAGTGATGTTTACAAGGACAATGTCGTTGTCATTAAGGAATGTTGTGTTGGCCGCATTTTCTGGCTTTTTTACCTGTGAATTAATTTATTTGTTCCATTAGAACCTTATGTGATGGCAACTGAACCTGAATTGAACATGCGGCTCCCTTCTTGACCATCGGTTTGTCTTGCTGCCTCATTTCGTGCTCGGGGTTTAGCATTACATTTTATGTTAATATGGTTCATACATGTTTTCGCACGTGCTTACAAATACGTACACAGACACAAACACACACACACACACTCTCTCTCTCTTTCAATGTTACACATCACGCACCTGCATATACTGACGAGGAAGTTACATAAATACCCCTCCCAACCCCTTCCCAGTGCCCCTCGGCCACGGTGGACGAGCGGGCAAAGGCGCCGGATTCGAACGCGCGACCGCATATCCGAATTCGCGGTCGCGGGTTCGAATCCCCAAAAGGGAGCAAAAAATGCTCCCTCTGATTGCAACATTGCCCGGGGCTGAAAGACATGAAAAGCTCCGGGCTTAAAAAAAAGCGCCGTTGCAATCAGTTTTGTTTTTAGATTATCTTTTGTGCATGATTAATTGCATTAATTTATAGACATAAAAAACAGATGATGATTCCCAGTCAAAGGTCCGACGCCGCGTGTCGCTGTTGATTAGGCTCAACATGAAACGTTGTTCTGCTGAGTGCGAGCGCTTCCGTTCCTTAATTAAGGTCACACAGATCACGCAATTTCGTTGTGCAATTAGTCCGTCAAGAAATATGTCTCTTCATAGTCGCCCCCCTCCCCCACCCCCTGCAGACGTACAGACAGAAACAATGAAAAGAGGGAGAAAAGAGAGAGAGAGGAAGGTAGACTAAGAGAGAGGAGAGAGGGGGGTTAAAGAGAGAGAGAGAAAGAAGGGGAAGGAAAAAGGGGATATTTCATTTATAATTTGCACTATATTATTTGTGTATCTTAAACGTATTAATATCGTCTTTATCTTTATTGATGTTATTACAATTATTGTTATTATTATTATTATTATCATCATTATTATTATTGTTATTATTATCATCATCCTCATCCTTATCCACATCATCATCGTCACTATCATCATTATCATCAGTATTATTATCATAATTCCTCATATCATTATTATGACAATTGCTATTTTTATTTCTATTATCATTATTACTATTATTATTATCATTATTATCGTTATGATTACCATCATTATGATCATTATTACCGTTATTGTTGTCCTCATTGTTATTAATATTATCATTATTTTATTACTAAGACAAATATTATCATTACTTTTATCATCATCACTTTCATCATTATAACTATCACGAACTATTAACTCCGTTATTATCTTTTCTTTATTATTATCATTGTGCCATTTTCTTTTCTTTCCTTATTTGCTGTTTTCATTTCCTTGTCTTCGAATCCTACTCTTGTTATCATTGTTGTTATGGTCATTATCATCACAATCAGGTCACATAAAAACCTAACTTTCCTCTAGGTTGTCTTGAGGTTTGCACATCTAGTCTCAAAAACAGGCAGCTTGCGTGACAAATCTCTTTTTTATTATAATTGTGGAATGTTTTACTTTTTGGCAATGTTGGAAGCTGCTGCTGTACTTCATGAGTGAGGCATCTAAAGGCAAGTCAAGTCAAGTGTAATTTTCGCTTTCTTTTGTGAAATCTTTCGTCGATTCAGGTCACTCATAGAAAACATACGTTAGCTGTATTTCTTTTACTTCACCGTGATTATCAGCTGCTTAAACTCAAATGATATATAAAAACTTATAAACCAGAAACAGCCTTCATAGCATTTGCAGAAAAGATTAATAACATAATATATAAAATTTACTGAAGTTATTGAAATTATCTTAATAATAGGTATTTATAATGAAGTGTAGGTTGTAGAATATATAATGTTTTTCTTTTCTTTATTGGAATAGCTATTCGTCCCCTATATGAGAGAGAGAGAGAGAGAGAGAGAGAGAGAGAGAGAGAGAGAGAGAGAGAGAGAGAGAGAGCGAGAAAGAGAAAGAAAGAGAGAGAGAGAAAGAAGAGAAAGAAAGAGAGCGAGAGAAGGATGGGGTGGAGTATTTTAAACATATTCCTCAACGTGACTTACTAAGGCCTTGTAGTGTAGTGGTTAACACAGCTGATTCTAAATCAGATCTCGGGTTCGATTCCCGACGGGGAAAAACATTCAAAACTTTTTCTTCTTCTATTTCTTATTTTACTTTCATTTTTGTGTGCGAGTCATTTATTTTCATTAAACTTGTTTTTATATCAATATTTATCATCATGTTTCTTATAGATAACATAGTTAAAATGGTAATTTTGATTTAATCAATTATTGTTAATTGTTATCATTATCATTATAGCTATTGTTCCATTATTAGGAAAATCATTTTTATGTCATCGTCATACTTAATGCTGACATTTATATTCTTCCTATCATTCCTACTATTTATGTTTATTTAATTACATTTTTATTCATGTTTCTATCAAGGCTCCAGGTCTCTAAGAAAAAATATTTTTGTTTATAGAGATTTTTCTTGGCAATTAATTTCCCCAATCACTTATGTTATTTGATTAAACAGAAAATGAGTTCGTGGCATTTGAAAAGGAGATTCATCAAAACTATTTGAAATTGTCAGTATTTCTAGAAAACCATCGATTAAGAACCACGTGTCCTTGCCACTTGTCGAAAATATAATTTCCTTTGAAACTGCTTTTTCATTTATCTTTCTTTCTTTATAAATAGCACGAAAAATATGAAATCGGAATATATCACACCACAATTCCGCTATTTTAGAGAGAGAGAGAGAGAGAGAGAGAGAGAGAGAGAGAGAGAGAGAGAGAGAGAGAGAGAGAGAGAGCGAGAGAGATATAAAGACAAACAGCGACTGAGACAAAGAGTGAATAGAGACACAGGCAGAATGAAAGAAAGATACAGAGAGAGGGACAGAGATATATAGAGAAAGAAAGGTACAGAGAGAGAGAGAGTTAGAGACAAGAACGTATGAGAAAGAGAGAGAGGAGGGTAGGGAGAGAGAGATACTGAGACAGAGAGAGCAGAGAAAAGAGAGAGAGAAAGGGGGATGGGAAGCGAGAGCGAGAGAAAAGGAGGAGGAAAGGAAGATATTTCATCTATTATTGCCCTTTTTTGCACAATCTGTTTTTGCCATCTTTTCCGGTTGCAATTAGGGAATGACCGAGGTTCATGGCTGGCTGTTCTGCTGCATTGGTTCTCTGTTCTACTGGTACACAGTATTTTGGAATGTAATGTGGTTTTTGGTATCTTATGATGGGTTGTACTGTGCTTTAGACAGCCAATTAAAGTAGGAATCTGCATGAAAACAACCGAGAGAAGAGGAATAAGTATTATTCCTATTATTGTTATTATTATTATTACTATTATTTTTTTATCATTATCTATTATTATTTTCATTATTATTATCCTTATCATTGCTTTATCTTTAAGCTTCCTTTTTTAGATTTTGTTTGTGCTTTCGTTTTTTTTGTGTGATTCAGTTATAAGCATGAATATTTTTGTCCATATTTAAATATAAATATTACATATTTGCAAGGGACAAGAGAAACTAGGAGGGATCTACCCATAAGGAATTGAACCCGACTGCAAAGAGTGTAATCTGTGCAAAGCATGTTCTTAGGATCCAATCGCATAGTATTTGAATTGCGCTTCACATCTATCAGTCGTTAACAAATATCCTGTTAGGATCAGCATCATAGTCGTTACAGGCAATACTGTTATTTCTCATAATCTGTATCCACAATCCCTACCATAATGATAATAACCTCATCTCATCATCATCACCAACTTCATCATAGTTATAATCATAATTATCCTTTGTATCATTATTCCTCTTATCATTACATTTATCAGTATTATCTTTATTATTATTATCATTAGCAGTAGTAGTACTGTTACTGTCATTGTTATTATCACTATCATTGTTCTTTTTATCATCATTACTATATTCTTATTGATATTAACATTAGGTATATTATAATTACTATCATTTTCATCACTATTGTAATTACTATCTTCATTATTTTTGTTATTACCTGCAGTTGTATCAGTTTTTGTACATATGTGTGTGCGTGTGGGCCATGTGCAACTCATGATAGGTCGATGAAAAATCCACCATTTTTCCTGTTTCATTGTAGGACGTCTAAACAATCCTTCATTCTGTATTGTTTGGCTTCCGCTGAAATAACTTATTTTGGAGAGAAGTTTTTGCGGGATTATTTCCTGAAGCAGCAGGCGAGGACAGAATGATGTCTCTGATTAGATTGCTCGTCAGCCACGTTTACCAGTGCAAGTACTGCGATAACGGCGGCGACGACTGAGAGGGTTCTTTCTGTGCTTATGATCTAAATGCCAGTTATTTATTTTCCGTGTTTGAAAATCAAACTGGCAGTTCAGTTTGAAACTTTTTAAATATTATTATGCTATTGCATAATAATCATTATTGTATAACACACACACACACACACACACACACCGTGGCCGAGTGGGTCAAGTTCATTATCACCATCATTATCGAATCATCATCATCATTGTCATATAACGGTGATCAGTAAAACGTAGGCGCACACACAAGTACGCACACAAACACGAACACACACACGCACGCACGCACGCATACAAATGATGAGCACACACATGTTGCATAAATACCTCTCCCAACCCTTTCCTGTTGCCCCTCGACACCGTGGCCGAGAGGGTAAGGGCGCCAGATTCGAAACCCGCGATCGCGAGTTCGAATCTGCAAAAGGGAGCCAAAAGTGCTCCCTCTGGTTGCAACCTCGCCCGGGGCTGAAAGACATGAAAAGCCCCGGGCACAAAAAGAGACGCCCGCCGGGTTGCAATCAGTTTTTCCTTATTGTGTATTTTTATGTATGTGTTTGTACTTGTGTGTTCGTGTGGGCTATGTGCAACTCATGCTGCTAATAAAACACATTCTGTTTTTTCCTATTTCAGTGTAGGACGTCAAAAGAAGATATTTCTTTGTAAAATATACGTATATTCAAATGTACAGAAATATGTCCCTGAAATTTTATCTCCATTCATGTGTGTAAATATGTCAATGAATTTGTGTGAGGTAAAATCCAACAAGAAAGGTAAAAGAAAAAGGCGAAACACAAAGAATATAGATGAGGAACAAAACAATAACTAGTAGAAAATGTGTCAAAAATGCGAAAATTATAATTTTCTGTATGAAATGATCAATTTGTAAAACTTTAACGTTTTAAATTCCATTCAGATTCTCTCTCTCTCTCTCTCTCTCTCTCTCTCTCTCTCTCTCTCTCTCTCTCTCTCTCTCTCTCTCTCTCTCTCTCTCTCTCTCTCTCTGATGAGAAAGCAGATAGAAAAATAATAACATTGTCACCGCTCGGGATCGAACCGAGGACCTTGCTCGTGTGAAGTGCACGTGATAACAAGTACACTGCGGGAAAGTTATTATATTAAGCGTTCAGTGTTCAGTGTTTTGATTGAAGTACTAGTTAATGCCAGAGAGAAAGAGATAATAGGGGGGAGGATGGCAGAGAGCGAAAATAAATGAAATAGAGAAATAGATGAGGATTACCGAAAGAGAGAAAAAAAGTAGGAGAAAGAATGGTAGATGCGTAGAAATGAAAAAGACATAACATTGCCAGGTGTTTCCGCTCGAGATCGAACCGAACATGACTGCTTATAATACCATCTATGTTAAAATGACGAATAAAAACTATGTTATTCCTAACCGCATGTGCAAAACCTTGACTTAAGAGAGGAAATTATTCAAAACATCTTTTTTCCAAGGATGATTAATGAACACCGAAGTCAGCGAAGACCGAAATGAAACGCATATTACAAACGAAAGGAAAAAATGTTAATAATTGCGGTTCTCCTGCAGTGAATTGCAGTTCTTCGTCACCCTATTATTGTCACCGTAGTTTATGCTTGTGAAAGAGAGGGCGAGAGAAACGGAGAGAGGGAAAGAGAGGAGAGTGAGTACAGAGACAGAGAAAGGAAATGGTGGGGGGAGGGAGAAACAGATAGCGTCTGAAAGAGAGAAAAAGAGAGAGAGAAAGAAATAGACAGAAAGAGATAGAAAAAGTCACACACAGAGAGAAAGGGGTGGTGAGAAGGGAGAGAGTTTGTGTGGAAGAGTAAGGCGGGAGTTTGGGAGGAAAGAAGAGGGAGAGAGAGAGGGGGAGGAGGAAATAGAGAGTGATGGAGAAAGAGAGAAAGATAGATAGGGGGGGAGGGTGAAGAGAGACATAAACAGAGAGGTATATAGAGAAAGAATCGCCAAAGTGAGAAAGAGAGGGAATGAGAGAGAAAGAGAGATAAAGAAGGATGGAAAGATATATAGACAGTCTGAGAGTGTGCTTGAGCGAGTGAGACAGAGAGATGGAAGAAGATGGAGAGACAGAAATAAAAAAAGAAAAAAAGAGAAGAGGTGAGTGTAACAGAGAGAGGAGGGAGTGAGATAGAAATAGATAGAGAGAGAGAGAGAGGATGTGTGTGAGTAAGAGAGAGAGAGATTGAAAGTAAAAGTGAGAGAAAGAGAAAAGGAGAAAATAATTTTCGACGATAAGACTGCCGTCTCGCCTTTTCGTGTATTCAGTTCAACGAAAAGGTCCACGCCGAGGCTGATCTCTGGCGTGCATCCCTCGTGTGGGAAACTAGTGCTGGCTGTCTACGTGGGTGTGGGGATTGTGGGTACTTGAAATGCGGATGTGGGAATGCGCACTGGGCATTTTGAATGTGATCTGACGTTAATTACACTAAATTGTGGGCGCTGCAGTAGAAAGAAGTAATATACAGAAAAAATAGGGCATCCGACCAATCTTGTGATCATTCAGTAGCAACAGGCATCCTCTAACATCTCGGTGGCGCCAGACGTTCGGATGCCGCTCGGATGGTCATCCTCTGACGTGGATGCTGCAATCCAGGTCACTGCAGCATCAACAGCTGTTTCACTAAGACACGGAGAGTAAAATTCTTCCAAAATCAATTGTCGTTGTTTCCGCTCGGGATCGAACCGAGGACCTTGGGCGTGTGAAGCGCACGTGATAACCACTACAACACGGAAACGATCGTAATGTTGGATGCCTCACTGTTTTATATTCTGTTGTAAATAGTGGTTGAAAGCGAGAGAGAGAGAGAGGAAGAGGGAGAGACTGAGAGAATGATAACAATGATAAAAACAAAAACCGAGAATATGAGTGAAAAACGATAAAGAATGAAAGAGATTGTGTATCCACTATTTTACATTAAGTGTGTGTAAATATAAATAGGTATATATGAATATATATGTATGTATATATACACACACAATGTATGTGCTCCTATATATGTGTGTGTGTGCGTGTGTATAAATAGATATATATACATGCTTATATATAGATTCACAAATATGTACATACACACACATACATGTACATACATAAATATATACACACTTATGTGTGTGTGTGTGTGATATACATATGCCTATTTATACACTTATAAACATATATAAATAACTATATATATGTATATATGTATCTCTCTCTCTCTCTCTCTCTCTCTCTCTCTCTCTCTCTCTCTCTATATATATATATATATATATATATATATATATATATATATATATATATATATATATATATATATATATATATATATATATGTGTGTGTGTGTGTGTGTGTGTGTGTGTGTGTGTGTGTGTGTGTGTGTGTGTGTGTGTGTGTATGTGTGTGTGTGTGTGTATAATATTCTACATAAAAGTTATTCAACACCAATTTAAGTTCTTAAAACCAGTAAATAATGAATATATATGTAAATCAATATTGCAAGCATTTAATTAAAAGGATCAGCTTAGATACCTTTCAATGGAGAATGTCTTACACTTATGAGGAAAGCCAAAAGGGAAATATTTATTTTCTTTCTTTCTTTATCATTTTTTTATTTATTTTTTTCATAAAACTACAGAAATAACAGGATAAACAATTAGATATTGAAGGATGCAGATGTACTGCACTGCAGGAGAACCGCCAGTGTTTTTTTTTTATTATTATTCTCCTTTTGGAAGGTTTTTCATTTCGGTCCTCGCTGACATCCGGTGATCATTAAGCATCCTTGAAAAAAAGAATGTTTCGATTGATTTTCTCTCTTAGGTCGAGGTTTTGCACAGGTGGTTAGGAATGACAGTTATTATCCGTTATTATCACAAAGATGTTGAAATTCTCGTTTGTCACGTTCGGTTCACACGCAAGATTCTCGGTTCGACCTCGAGAGGAAACGCTTGACAATTTTATAATCCCTTTCATTACTACGCATATGCCATTCTCTTTCTCTCCATCTTTCACTCTCGCTCTCTGTCTCCCCATATCCTCTCTCTCTCATTTTTCCTTTTCCTTTTTGTCTTTCTGACATTTTTCCCGTATCATCTATTTGATATTTCTGTTAATTCCTCTTTCCCCATTTCCCCATTTTCTCTCTCATTTCCTGCCTTGACCGATAATCTCTGAATTCTCGCTTCCTTTTTTCCCTTTTCACATCGGCCTATGCCGTATCTCTATTTTTGTCTTGTTTTCTCTCTGTGTAATAATACCTGGCTATAAACAGCTTCTCGATTTTTTTTCTTTTTTTTTATTCAAGCCACGATCAAATAACATTCAAATCTCATTATAAGACAAAAAATACAGCCTTCCCGCAGGTAAGAATCAAAGGCGTAAGATATTATGATAAAGACAACAAAGGTGAATGCGCAAATGATGAAAAGGGAAAGAAAAGACAAAGAAGAAACATGAAAAGCAAGTAACAAGGTTACAGAAAAGTCATATATGAAAATAGTGAAAATAATGATAATGATTATAGAAATGATAAAAATAATGCCAATGATAATGATAATAATGATAACAATAGATAATGATTATGATGATAATGATAATGATAAAGATAATAATGAAGAAACTAATGATGATACTAATAGCAACGATATTAGTAATGATAATGATGATAATAGTAATGATAAAAATGATGGTAATAGCAATGATAATAGAAATGATAGTACTAATAATGATACTAAAAATGATAGTAATAATAATGATACTAAAAATGATAGTAATAATAATGATGATAAAAAAATAGTAATAATAATGATGATACTCACAAGGATTTAGATTTATTTAACTTCATCTAAACAAAGAAGTCGACGTGGTGCAGTCGTTAACACAGTCGCCTTTAACATACCCGTACACACACATACCCGCGCTACAAATGAACTCACATACACATACACACCCGTATACAGACGCATTCACATACAAAAACACACACAAGCGTACTGCAAATGAACTCACATACACATACACACCCGTATACAGACGCATTCACATACAAAAACACACACAAGCGTACTGCAAATGAACTCACATACACATACACACCCGTATACAAACGCACTCACACACTTACACACACACACACAAACACACACACACGTACACACAGACAAACACACATATAAACACACATACACACACACACACACACAGACAAACAAACAAACACACTCATACACACGCACACGCACATACAGACGAACACGCCCACGCAAACACGCATATACACGCAGACATAAACATATATATACATGCACACGCACAAGCACTTACATACACTCTCTCTCTGTCTGTCTCTCTCTCTCTCTCTCTCTCTCTCTCTCTCTCTCTCTCTCTCTCTCTCTCTCTCTCTGCCCCTCACATAAATGCACATAGCATCTTTTCTCTTTCTCTGTCTGTCTGCCTCTGTCTGTCTATCTGTCTCCTCTCTCTCTCTTTCTTTCTTTCTTTCTCTCTCTCTCTCTCTCTCTCTCTCTCTCTCTCTCTCTCTCTCTCTCTCTCTCTCTCTCTCTCTCTCTCTCTCTCTCTCTCTCCCTGTCTTTTTCAAAAAGATGTAACAGAAATACCATTTTCAAACCTTTCCCATTGCCCCTCGGCCACGGTGGCCGAGCGGGTAAGGCGCCAGTTCGAATCCGCAACAGCGGGTCTCGGATACGCTGTTGCGGGTTCGAATCCACAAAAGGGAGCAAAAAAAGAAATGCTCCCTCTGATTGCAACATTGCCCGGGGTTGAAATACATGAAAAACCCCGGGCTTTAAAAAAGAAAAGGTTGCAATGAGAGGGAGCTAAAAATGCTCCCTCTGATTGCAACATTGCCCGGAGCTGAAAGACATGAAAAGCTCCGGGCTTAAAAAAACATGAAAAGCGCCGGGTTGCAATCAGTTTTTACTTAAAATGTAAGTTCAATTTTTTTTTCATTATTAATCACTGTAATAGATTATCATCACGATCATTATCATTATTATTATTATTGCCATCATTATCGTAATAATTATTATTACCATTTTACTTCCTATTTCCATTTGTATTCCTTTTATCATCATCCCTATAATAATACGATCACAATGATTCTGTTAATAACGGTAATTATAGATCGTAATAGCTATGATTATGAGTGTGATGATAATAATAGTAATCATAATCATCAATGAAATGATAATGGCAGCAATAATAATAATTATGATGACAGTAATGGTAATGATAACAATAATGATAATGATGATATTAATAAAAGTAACAATAACGATAATAATAAGATTATTGATAATAATGGTAAATTTGGGAAAAGCCGTCACCAAAGAATTGATGAAAACTAACCATACAGCCTTCAAGTTATTTAATTAATGATCACTTTTCAATAAATAAACTCGCAAATGAATAATAACGGTTATTCAATTATCAAAATAAATAAAACATATTATGAGGAGGTGAGCTTCACACGATCGCTGAGGGAATACTGGTCACATTTTCCACTCGTAATCACGGTACCGATGAAGGGATTGGAAAATCTCTATGAACCAAAATATTTCTTAGATCGACCTGGAGCTAAGAAAGAAATCATGGAAAAACCATATTTGATTTTGCCTTTGAATGTCTCATTTATAGATTACAGGTCCCTGCTTTGCCATTAAGTGAACTACGTAACAAAATCAAAAAGCGAAATGTCATACGTCTACAACGAGTTACATGAATTCGCGCTAAAATATGTCCTGATTTACGGTCAGTCGTGTTACCCAATACACTATAAGGACATGGAAATAGAAAAAGAAAAATATTTCTGTCTAGAATAACAATTAGGGAACAAATTAAATAATTTACTTCTTATTGCCTGCACTAGATAACATACAAACATAATTGCCCATTAGATATTTTTCCTTATTATTATTCATTAAGCTATCATATCCTTAACGTTATTTCGCCAAGGTCGGAATTACCAGCATTTATTCTAAATTCAAACTTTTTCTTGTGTGTATTTAGTTTCTAATTATCATATGGATTAGCGTGTTTAGATAAATACACACATCAATTTAGATAGATATACAAGCCTCTAATATATAACCTCAAATGTAGTTAATTATCCAAATGTATTTTTTTTACCGTTTTTCATGTCTTTAGTGGTTGATGCAACTGAGATCTAAATATAAGACAGGAATTATACAAGATTTTTCGCATATATCCTCGTTTTTTTTTTTTTTATTGTAAATGTCTACATTAATCTGGTATAAGACGAGTGCACAACGGGAACAGTGCAACGCTGTTCCGAGTGCAGCAAAAACCTCTTAGCCCTTTGCGGTAAATGATGGATTGTTCCAGCGATTGCCACAGACGCCGTTCTTGTTCCTGTTCTCACGGAAGGAGGAAAAGGAAGTGAGGCAGAGTGCACTGCAGCAAACGATGTGGTTCTCTTGCAGACGAGGCTCAGATGCTGAGCGATCTAGTGGCTGGTGCGGGAGGGAGGACGTAGGAAGAACAAATAACACGGTATTATCACAGTGATATCGGTAAGGTGTGTTATCGGCCAGGCAGTGTTCCATTTAGATGTTTGGAAAACGGTAATCTCACAGGATTTAAGGAAGAGAGAGGAAGTATTACTTAATTCTATGCTAAGCCGTGAGGTGGAGGTGGGAGGGGGCGTATCCTTGCCGCTAGACAAAAGTAACAATATAATTTCACGTCATATTTTCTATTCTTCTGAAGGGAGAGGGAGGGGGAGGGGGATGGGTGAGGGCAAAAAATAAAAAGAGAGCGAATGAATAGGAGAAAGAACGATTTGGAATTTGGCGTAAGAAGGTTTAACTAAGGGAGGTGTGTCATCTTCGGTGACGTCATTAAGACTCTCCGTGCTTGGTTGGTTCTGAAGCGGTGGCCCTGTAGAGAAGGATGTAGTAAATGCTGCTCTCGAGACTAAACTGGATCTTCTGAAGCAATTTATTTTAAGAGTAAGGTTTAATGGCATCAAAATTTAGGTTAGACACACCTCTGGTTAAAATAGTTCATAACTTTTTGTTATTCTACTATCCAACCAACTAACAAAGTAATCAACGCTACCAAGAACATAACCTCATTGACGGAGGTAAAAAACGAACACAGAAAAACGAAAAATTCACACAATAATTTCCCAGATAAATTGGCTGAGAACCTCGGGCATTACGAAACTGGGGGAATATGGCAAATTCTCGTTGATTCTCTCGGCAGCGACCGCCTGCGTTTGATTTATTGTGAATATAAAGCCAATTGAGTAGTCGGGGGGGGGGGGGTCACGTGCCTCCTCCGTTAAGATTTGTTAAATTGTTGCTTTAATACTCTCTATTTAGCAATTCATCGATTATTCTGACGAACGTTAAAACACAATAGATGCTAACCCATTTACGAAGTTGGCAGAAAGGGAACGACGAGAGGAACCAGAAGGAAATAGAGAAGGGAGGAATGGCGATTTTACAATAGCAACTCTGTTTCTACTAAATGTTTGTAGATTATTGCGTATGATTTCTTTAGATTAAACAAGTTCTTTTTTTGATGGCTGCAGACCTCGAATTTCCCAACTGCAGACTTCTAATTTCTTCTATTTCTCGAAGAGGAAAAGAAATATGGCAACAGAAAGAGCTTTTGGAAGCGCAGTTCTCTCTCAAAATAGCTTTGCAGGATGTAGCACATCTAATTTGACGATGAAATGGCCAAACGAAAGAAGAAATTTTCCGATAAGGATCAATGGCGGAGGCATTATGCCCCCCCCCCCACACACACACACTCTCACAGGCTAATATTATGGTAAGCACAACTTTCTCCAATAACTAAGGCCAATGTGGTCTAGTGAGTAGGATACGTGGCTCTCAGCCGCGAGTCCCGGGTTCGATTCTCGACTCGGGAATAAATGTACTCTTACTGTATTATATCTTATGTTGGTTGGGTTTCTATTTTCAAGTTGCTTGCTCATGTAGACTAGTATTATCCGAAGCATGAAATATATATAACTTCAAAAGAAAACACTGAAATCAGTGGGACGACTAACATAGTTTCTGGATGCAACTGCGAGTGTCTGTGCTTACTTGTGAGACTGTGTGGGTCTCGTCAGCTTTTACTTTGAACGTATCATATGGGAGTTGGATTGCTTTGTGTAACTGAGAAGAGAATTGTGAAACATTTGGATGAAATGTGTGACATGGCATTACTATGACTATTATTTCATGTTCTAAAATAATAAAATAAGGAAAGGGTCAGGTTAACTATATTGTTAAACATCTTTCTAAAACCCTGACAAAGGCCTCTGTTTCCAAGTTGTCAAAGCATTAGTATGGACGTAACTAGAGCTGACAAAAGTCTTCCCATGTCTGCTGAATAACGGAAGCATTTGCCGAAGGAAAGTACAGTAGGAGGTACAGCATCGGCCCCGCGGAAACAACGTTGTTTGGTCGAGCTAAATAACTGATTTTTACTTCTTTTTTCAAAGACATTCCTTCAGCAGATCCAAGTCAACCTTAAGAGCAGCATTAAGGACATCCGCCTCTTCAGTGCCACCGCTACAGAACCAATCGGAACTTCGGGAGAAGCACGGGGAGTCTTGATGACGTCACCGAAGGTGCCACACCTCCCTTGGTTAGACCGTCTTACGCAAAATTCACAACGTTCTTTCTCTTATTAATTAGTTTTTTTCGCCCACCTCCTTTTCTCTATCCCTCCCTCTCCTTTCAAAAGAATGGACCAGCAAAATCAGAATATGACCTGAAATCCTTGTTACTTTTGTCTAGAGGCTTATGATACGCGCCCCCCCACCCCCACCCTACCCCACGGCATTGCATAGAATTATGTAATGCCTCCTCTGTCTTCCTAAAATCTTGTGAGATAACCGTTTTCTAAACATCTAAATGGAACACAGCATAATATTACGATATTATACGGTGATAATACCGTATTCTTTATTCTTCCTACGTCCTCCCTCCCGCACCAGCCACTAGATCGCTCAGCATCTGAGCCTCGTCTGCAAGAGAACCACATCGTTTGCTGCAGTGCACTCTGCCTCACTTCCTTTTCCTCCTTCCGTGAGAACAGGAACAAGAACGGCGTCTGTGGCAATCGCTGGAACTGTCCATCATTTACCGCAAATGGCTAGGAGGTTTTTGCTGCAGTTGGAACAACGTTTCACTGTCCCCGTTGTGCATACCAGTTTACCGTAGGCCTACTTCTCTGCGACCCTCATTATGAAATACTTTTACTCACCTCGAAAGACTCTGCCGTGTTCTCTCTCTCTCTCTCTCTCTCTCTCTCTCTCTCTCTCTCTCTCTCTCTCTCTCTCTCTCTCTCTCTCTCTCTCTCTCTCTCTCTCTTTGATGATAAAACAATGTTCTTTTTTGTATTTTGTTGGAGTTGCCTCATTGCCCACAGTCGGACATACTTCGTGAATCTGAAGTATTCCAAATACACATTATTATACCATATACTTCGCTGATGACAAATAGAAAAAACATGGATGGATTTCAGGCCACACACACACACACACACACACACACACACACACACACACACACACACACACACACACACACACACACACACACACACACACACACACAAGCACACGCACGCACGCATATCAGTCTGACGGAGAGACGTGAAACAAGTAGAAACTTATTAAGCTTAATAAGAGTCACCAGGGTTTTTCTGAGGGTCGCCAGAGGGTCTTAAAAGGTGAATAAATCTATAGCTGAATATGCCAGTAAAAGTTCGTTTTTTTATTAACACTTGTTTATTGAAATTTAATGTTGGTAATATTAATTTATAAAAGTATATAATAACGTAATCTACTATTCATCTGTAAGTATAAGTTCCATTAAAATGGTTGGATATATTACATGTTCACACATTTAGGGTCGCTAGCCCAGGCTAAGACTGCCAAGGGTCGCACCTAAAACGTTTCGGGAACTGAATAAAGGCTAAACTGAGACCACTGCTGGCCAACATATGCTGCTTTTGATTCCAACACAATTAAATCACATAGAAATAGATCATGTATATACTTGTGTGTGTGTGTGTGCGCGCACATATATTTGTAGATTTATATTCATGTATATGCATATATATACATATAAATATAAATATTTTTATATATAAATCCATCTATGCATCTATGTATCTATGTAAATATGTTTATCTCTCTCTCTCTCTTTCTCTCCCTCTCTCTCTGTCTTTAGCTACATGTGTATATTTATCCATCTACCCATACACCCACACACACACACACATGTCTGTGTGTGTGTGTGCGTGTGTATGTGTGTAAGCTTCAAAGAAGCATCCTAAAATTCTGTAATGTTACCATAATCCGTAACTTCTGACAGACCTACCTTATTTCAGGCCCCTATATGATAACAGTAATCCTATTTAACGCCTCCTATCAAAATTCCCTTCACTAAAGCGCAAAACAAACTCTCATATAATACGTATAAAGCAAAAACATTCGAGACCCACAGAACCACACGTTTGAGCAAACACACTCGCAGTTGCATCCAGAACCTTTCTCAGGCTATGCTTATCTTACCACTAACTTCACAGTTTTGTTTTCAAGCTATCTAAAATCTATGCTACGAGTAATACTGATCCGCACGAGTAAGCGACCGAAATAGAA
>NC_091559.1:9419087-9421587 GCF_042767895.1 Penaeus vannamei | reverse complement strand
AGTACTTAGAGATAAATTAATAAACGATAATAAATATTAAACAATAAACAAATAACAATAATTAAACAATTAGTGTGTTTCTGTGTGAGTGCTTAGAGAACAATGAATAAACAATAAAACGTGTGTAACATGCCCGCCTAGACCGTTGTCATGTTAGATATTATGTCAGGCGGCCATGTTACACACGGGTCGTCGTGGTGACTCGAACCCGCGACCTGGAAATTGCAAGAATCCCCAAGTTGCGAGGCGAGTGCTATATCCACTCGGCCACGGCGACCAAATACTAAAGAGGCGAATTGGCTTTTTAATGTGCTGATTGTCTTCGTCAATAGTAATGACGATGATGATGGTAAATAAAAAGATAAAAGTAGGGAGATACAATGGATTTGATAATTGCAACTGCGAGGATTCTCATTATAGATAAGAATAATAGACATTAATACGGGTAATACTGACAACACCAGTGGAAATGGACGGAATGAAACAAAGGAAAAGGAGGAGGAAGAGGGGGTGGTAAAGAAAGAAGAGTAGGAGGAAGAAGAAGAAGAAAATGTGAATAGGAAGGGTTGAAGGAGGGTGAAAACGAGGAAAGGAGGAGGGAGATGAAAGGGAGGAGAAATAGGAAGAGAAGGATATAGAAGAAGAGGAGGAGGAGGAGGAGTGGCGGTGGAAGAAGAAAAAGGAGGAAAGGAGCACTAGGAGGAGAGTGAGGATGAGGATATAGATGGGGATGAAAATGGAAATGATGAGGATAATGGCGAGGAGGAGGAGGAGGAGGAGGAGGAGGAGGAGTAAAAGGAGGAGGAGGAGGATGAGGAGCGAGGGAAGAGCCCGGCCCGCACGGGAGCGCGGCCGCAATCCCTGTTCCTGTTAATGGTAATAATGATAATAATAATAATGGAATAATAATGATAATAATACTAACGGTAATGATAATGATAATACTAATGATAATGATAATAATGATAATAATGATAGAATAATAATGATAATACTACTAATGGTAATGATAATGATAATATTAATGATTATGATAATAATGATAATAATAATGATTATAAGAATATCAATAAAAACAATGATGATAAATTGGTAGTGATGATGATTTTAACAATGATAACGATAATAATATTAAAAGGATAGTAATAACAATTATAATGATAAGGAATAATGATAATAATCAACAGTGACAACACCAATAAAAATAATAACAATAATAACAATAATATTAATAATGTTAATAATGAAAATAATAATGATAATGATAATAACAACAACAAGAACAATAATAATAATAATAATGTTAATAATAATAATAATATCAACACCACCACCAACAACGACAATAATAACAATGATATATAATAATAATGATGGTAATAACAATGATAATAATGATAATCATGATAATGATAACGATAATAAGGATAATAATAATAATAAGAGTAATAGTAGTAGCAGGAATAATAATAATGATGATAAAAATAACAGTAATGATAATAATAAAAATTATTGCAATTATGATAATAATAATAATGATAACAATAATGATAGCAATAATAAGTATAATAATAAAATAATTAGTGTTTCTTTGTGAATGTATATATGTGTTTCTGGAATAAATTGAATGGTTAAAAATACCGCCACAATGGAAACCATGAAAGTGATTCACTGACTTGAGTTCCACACATTTGATGCGCTCACAGATACTGATCCCACGAGTAGGTATCTGTTGTGTCAGAAGAAGTATGAAAGGGAATGAGCACCGCGTGTCACATGCGGCGTTGCCGCTTTTCATTCCACTCAGACTTTGTTTAGAAATGTCGCAGATGTGCTTTTGCATCGATAGCTATTAACCACTGATTAATATCTCTGCCTCCATCTGTTTATTTGTCTGTCTGGTGTATTTCAAAGAGAAGAACATTTCGTTTCGCGAGGAATCGAGACAGCAGAGGCAGACGACCTGAAGAGAATGTGCGACTTCTTTTGTAAGCGTCTTTGATGTCAGTTTATCGTCTCTCTCTCTCTCTCTCTCTCTCTCTCTCTCTCTCTCTCTCTCTCTCTCTCTCTCTCTCTCTCTCTCTCTCTCTCTCTCTCTCTCTCTCTCTCTCTCTCTCTCTCTCGTCGTTTCCTGCAGTGAGTCCTATCCAGTGTTGCCCTTTGGGCGGGTTTGTTGCATTTTGATATGGATAAGCACATATTTTTTCCCTTGATTTGTTGCAGTTTCTGTAGTGTTTCGTTGTAACTGTTATTTCTCTTATATTTTCGTTGTTACTATTCCCGTTATAGTATTTTTTCTATTAGAACCTTTTTCGTGTTTATATATATATATATATATATATATATATATATATATATATATATATATATATATCCTGTACACATCCTTTTTTAAACATTTACAGGTAAAAACTGATTGCAACGGCGCTTTTTTTTACGCCCGGTGCTTTTCATGTCTTTCAGCCCCGGGCAATGTTGCAATCAGAGGGAGCATTTTTTT
>NC_091559.1:9405788-9413587 GCF_042767895.1 Penaeus vannamei | reverse complement strand
TAGATTACAGGTCCCTGCTTTGCCATTAAGTGAACTACGTAACAAAATCAAAAAGCGAAATGTCATACGTCTACTACGAGTTTCATAAATTCGCGCCAAAATACGTCTCTGTCGGGAATCGAACCCGAGAACTCCTGATTTACGGTCAGTCGTGTTGCCCAATACACTATGACATAGAAATAGAAAGAGAAAAATATTTCTGTCTAGAATAACCCCCCCCCCCCACCTATCCCTTATCTCTCTCTCTAATATGAGTGACTTGTGGTTTGATTTACTCCGATTTCATATTAAACATAAAACTACAAAACTTCAGATTATGAATATGGTGAAATTTAAGACTAAGAATCAGTGAACCAAAACAGAATCGGCGAAACGTACAAAAGAAAAAAAAATAGACTTGAGTCCGGCCTTTGGATGCCTCGTTGAGAAAGGACAACAGCAGTTTTCAGCTTTGACAGAAAGGAAAACACATGATACCTTAATAATAATAACAATAATAATAAAATCCCACAAGCTGCATCCTAGAGGGGAAAAAAGTATTTATATGAATTGATCATGACAGCAAAGATCACAACAGCAATAGTAACAATATTCAATTATGATATAAATGGAGTAATGATAAAAAAAAAAGTTTATGTAATGACAAGGATAACAGCAAAAATACTATCATAATCATGGTACGATGATAACAATAGTTTTAGTATGGTAATAATAAGGTAATGATAAATTCAAATCAGTTGTAATGATGGTGATGATAATGGTTATTATCATCATAATAACTGTAGTAGCAATAGAATAATGATAATAGCAATAACAACAGTGATGATGATAATAATAATAATAATAATTATTATTATTATTATTTTAGTAATGATGATTATGGTAATGACGGTAATGATGATTTTAGAAAAAAAATTACAAACGATGTGGTTCTCTTGCAGACGAGGCTCAGATGCTGAGCGATCTAGTGGCTGATGCGGGAGGGAGGATGTAGGAAGAACAAATAACGGTATTATCTCAGTGACATCGGTAAGGTGTTTTATTAGCCAGGCAGTGTTCCATTTAGATGTTTAGAGAACGGTAATCTCACAGGATTTTAGGAAGAGAGAGGAAGTATTACTTAATTCTATGCTAAGCCGTGAGGTGGGGGTGGGAGGGGGCGTATCCTTGCCTCTAGACAAAAGTAACAATATAATTTCACGTCATATTTTCTATTCTTCTGAAGGGAGAGGGAGGGGGAGAGAGAAGGGTGAAGGCAAAGAATAAAAAGAGAGCGAATGAATAGGAGAAAGAACGATTTGTCAGGTTAACGATCTTGTTAAACATCTTTCTAAAACCCTGACAAAGACCTCTGTTTCCAAGTTGTCAAAGCATTAGTATGGACGTAACTAGAGCTGACAAAAGTCTTCCCATGTCTGCTGAATAACGGAAGCATTTGCCGAAGGAAAGTGCAGTAGGAGGTACAGCATCGGCCCCAGGAAACAACGTTGCTTGGTTGAGCTAAATAACTGATTTATACTTCTTTTTTCAAAGACATTCCTTCAGCAGATCGAAGTTAATCTTAGGAGCAGCATGAACGACATCCGCCTCTTCAGTGCCACCGCTACAGAACCAATCGGAATTCCGGGAGAAGCACGGGGAGTCTTGATGACGTCACCGAAGGTGCCACACCTCCCTTGGTTAGACCGTCTTACGCAAAATTCACAACGTTCTTTCTCTTATTAATTAGTTTTTTTCGCCCACCTCCTTTTCTCTATCCCTCCGTCTCCTTTCAAAAGAATAGACTTCAGCAAAATCAAAATATGACCTGAAAATTTTATGTTACTTTTGTCTAGAGGCTTAGGATAGGCGGCTCCCCCTCCTCCCCACCCCGCGGCATTGCATAGAATTATGTAATACCTCCTCTGTCTTCCTAAAATCTTGTGAGATAACCGTTTTCTAAACATCTAAATGGAACACAGCATAATATTACGATATTATACGGTGATAATACCGTATTCTTTATTCTTTCTACGTCCTCCCTCCCGCACCAGCCACTAGATCGCTCAGCATCTGAGCCTCGTCTGCAAGAGAACCACATCGTTTGCTGCAGTGCACTCTGCCTCACTTCCTTTTCCTCCGTCCGTGAGAACAGGAACAAGAACGGCGTCTGTGGCAATCGCTAGAATCCATCAAATACCATATAGTGTTTTTTTGCTGCAGTTGGAACAACGTTTCACTGTCCCCGTTGTGCATACCAGTTTACCGTAGGCCTACTTCTCTGCGACCTTCATTATGAAATACTTTTACTCACCTCGAAAGACTCTGCCGTGTTTTCTCTCTCTCTCTCTCTCTCTCTCTCTCTCTCTCTCTCTCTCTCTCTCTTTGATGGTAAAACAATGCTCTTTTTGTAATTTGTTGCAGTTGCCTCATTGCCCACAGTCGGAAATATTTCGTGAATCTGTTTTTTTAGTTTAGTCCTTTATTTACCACCCTGGCTAACTGCACAGGCGTGGGCAAGCTGTAGTACATTTGATACATGGTCAAAGCATTATATAATAGTATTACAGAATAAATCTATATCATAAAATTATTACGGTCTAAAATATATCATTTAAAGGAAAATAACGATCAGTAATTTATCTAATCATCTGTCAAGCCGGCATGCGGCTTGGGCGTGGAAAGGCAATGTAACATTTGATATGTGGTCATGTGATACTACATTCCAAATTTAGGATATAACATAATTATATCTTCCAAGACATCAGATGATATGAAGTAGTTACATAGTTCTCCATACCTCATGCTAGGTGGTCTGAAAGGCTGTATTACATGGCACTCTGAGATATAATGTACAAGTGTTCGCTTATATTCTTCATTGCATAATTTACACTTCGTTTCTTCAACATTACAGGCTGTACTGACCTGCCAGTACAATCTATATCCCAGCCTGATTCTTGCGGTCACAATATCACACTGTCTTGTTCTTGTTTTGTATAAACCATAGATGAAAACATCTTGCATAAACCTGTCATAGTGCTTTATGCTACAGCTTTCAGGCCGTTGAGAATTAATCAAGTCAGACAAGTCCTCTTTGAAGGAAGTTTTAATTATGTGTGAAATCCTAGCAAGAGGTACTCCAAGATCTATATCAACACTTTGCTTGTCACATGCTGATTTTGCTAGGCGGTCAGCATGATCATGCCTGGGGATTCCAACATGCGATGGTATCCACACAAAACGTATATCATGGCCTCGTTCTTTTGCACGATACACATTTATCCTTATGTCATTTGCAATATTTCCTGCACCTTTGTCTAGTGTGTTCAATGCCTGGAGAGCACTCTGTGAGTCGCAGAAAATGACTCCTGAGCCTTGACTTAATAGAAATTCGGTGGCTATGAGCATTCCTGCCAACTCAGTTTGCGTAGTGCTAGCCCAGTCATGAACCCGCCTACAATCCTGGTGCTGCAAAATATTGTTTTTATATACGACAAAAGCGCATCCTGCTCTACTCCCAGACTGCAAGGATCCATCAGTGTAGCATTCATTCGCATTGGGCATAGTTTCAAGGTGCTCATTGATAATTGCTAAAGCATACTGCTTAAGTACAGCAGGGGGGACACTGTCTTTTTTTGGGGCAGTCGTATAAAATACACTTAGGTCCGACATTTTCCACGGTGGAGCAGAACGTCCATGTAGGGTCTTAGTTATGGATATGTTCAGCTGAGACAAGTGCTTACATGTTACTTGTTGCCATGGATTTGAATTTGAATCGATGTTGCCATTCAAAGTTAGCTCCACTATTCTATGTTTTAGTTGTCTTTGGAACTCTGTACAATAGAGGGATTCTCTTATTGCTTTGACGCTAAATGTGGTGTTTATGTATAATATTCTTTCATAGACAGACGGCAAATTAAGTTCTGATCTCATATTCACAATCCTCGTTGTTTTAGGGACGCCGAGAATAAGCCTCATGGCCTCATTTTGTACAATTTCTAAACTAGCCAACTCTGATTCCTTGTATAATACTAGGTGCAATGCATGATAATCTATGACCGACCGTATGTATGACAGGTAAAAGAGTCTAGCAATATTGACATTAATACCATGGTCTTTGCCGACAAGTGTCCTAAGTGGCTTCAGACGTTCCCACAGCCTTTTCTTCAGGTTTTGTATGAACTCTGCATCATTAACAGCCACCCCGAGATATTTGTATTGGTGACAGAGATCTAGCTCAACGTCATTGATGTGAAACCTTGGCAGAGGGATTGTTTTAGGGTTAAGTGCCTTGGTTTTTTCAGTCGATATTATCAAGCCACACTTTGTAGCCCTTGCTGAAAGCACATCAAGGATCTGTTGCATTCTCTCCTCGGATGAGGATTTAATGCAAATATCATCGGCATAGCAAATAATGGAGTCACTGCCCTCAAGTGGTATATCGCCTAGTAATCTATGCATTAGGATGTTAAATAGCATGGGACTAAGTACGCCTCCCTGAGGTGTGCCGAGTTCAAACACTTTTGCATGAGTACTCTTAACACCCCTGAAGAAAACCTGAGCCGATCGATTGGATAGATACATTTGAATCCATGTTAACAGTTTTCCCTGAATACCAAAGCTAGCTAGTTGCTCAAGGATCATCTCTCTGTTTGCAATATCAAAGGCAGATTGAAGATCAAGAAATACGGTTTGCATGCCTGGTATTGAGTTTGTTAAGTATTCTGCAAAACAATGCTGACTGCTACGTCCTGGGAGAAATCCATACAGTCTGGGGGATAACTTAGCATGTATACGGTACATGAGTCTGTTCAGAATTATTCTCTCAAGTACTTTGCACAGACAGGAGGTCAAGGAAATTGGTCTGTATTTGCCAGCGTTGGATTTGGGTATAGGGATGATTAAACTTTTAGTCCAGGAGCTTGGGAGGATTCCTTGTGATAGGCTGAGTCTATACAGGTGTAAGAGTGGGTTGCCTGGCACCTGCGCAATGAGGCGAAGAACACTGTAAGTAATGCCATCCTCGCCAGGGGCTGTTGCCTTGCCTTTCACAAGGGCATTTCTCAGTTCCCACTCGGTTATTTCGGCAAAGTCGGATGGGTCAATAGCAGCACAGGCTACTGCTATATTGAATTTCCTATCTATTTTTGACTTGTCCAGATGGTCTTTTATCCCTTGTGGAAGTGAGCTCAGCTGAGAGTTTTCAGCCCACTGCTCCAGTAGCATATTAGCCTGTTCTTGTGGGCTGTGAAACTGCGGTGTTGTGGGAGCTTTACCTGTCAGCCTATTAATCTTTCTCCATACATCAGCCATGGAAGTTTGACTATTGATGCTTTGCAAAAATTGTTCCCAGTGTTTACTACGAATCTCAGTTTTTAGTTCTCTGAATTCTTTATTGGCTTTAAGAAACTGAATAAGATTGTCTGATGTCTTGTTATCTTTATAGCAATTGGCAAGCTCCTGAACTCGTTGATGTTCCTTGGCTAGAATTGGGTCATTGATCCACCTCGGAGCATGGGGGGCTTGGGGGCTCGTTTTCTTCGAGAGTTTTCGTGAACAGACCCATGTGTTATAGTAGTCAGTGACAACTTTGATTAAATCCTGAGAGAAATTTTCAACTGTTGTTACTTCATATGTGTTGTACCAATCAAAGACACGTGCCTTGAAGTGATGCTCCAGGCCCGGTGGGATGATTATTCTAAGCCTAGGTGTTTTAGGGGCTGAGTTGCTGTCAACAGTATAGTCAGTTCGGATTGCAAAGTGGTCACTAACTAATTCTCGTACCAGTGAAGTACAGACATTACCATGAACTAGATTTTTGCCAAATACGTAATCTAACCTGCCACCTCCCAAATGAGTTTCTATTTCTGTGTCATATACTGTTAGTAATCTACTATTAATGAAATGTTTGAATTCTTCCCCATTACTATTACGCTGGCTGTCTCCAAAGTGTGGGTGCCTTGCATTAAGGTCGCCCATGCATAACGTGCCTTGGTTGTGAAAATTGGGTAAAGAAACAGCCAGAAATTTTGACGATCTGGCATATATATTATATAGTGAAAAATACCCAGAGGCAGTCTGAATTTTTAAATGATGAAATTGAACATCAGTGTTCTCGGATTTTTTAACTAATTTATGTGGCAATGTTACCTTCACATATGTCAACAATCCAGTCATGGCTGTATTCACATAAGAATGATATCCCTTAATTGAAGGTGCAATTTTCATTTTAGCAGCAGCAGCAAAAGGTTCTTGCACGCAAATCACATCAATATTATATTTACGAATATAAAACTCTAGGTCACTCAGCCTAGGTTTAATACTACGCATATTCCATGATATGAATTTAACTGTGTCTATCCATATGTGAGTAGTGTATTATTATGTAATCTGTACTTCATGCGCTTATATCCATTGATATTACGGAATTTAGGTTCACATAAGAAACATATAACTTCGTGAATAATGTACATTCTATTACAGATGATTGTCCTAAGCTTAAAAGTACTTTTAACCATGTCAAATATTAGGTCTTAGCTTTGTCCCACTTCTTAGCACAGTCCCCTCGGTTGTTGTGCCGGGTGTACCTGGGGGGCTGGTGACGTCACTGGACTCCTCGTCTGACTCGATGCCGCAGGGATCGTGGTAGTGTTCGTCGCTGCTGTCAGCGCTGACACGCCCACTCTGGTTATCAGCACTGATGTCATGACATCGTATCTGCTCGCTCGTTTCTTTAACACTAATAGCAGCACTAGTATCTCGGCAATGACAGTCCCTGTTCATTTTTTCCTTGTCCTGTCTCAAGTTATTGTTTTCTTGTCTCAGAGCTTTGATTTCCTTTAAAAGCTCCTGCACATTTATGTCACTATGGTCAGCTGGCGTGACGTCACTTCTTCCACATGGTTTTGCGGGGGATTCCCCGGCCAGGCCTGCGGTCATCCCTGCCCGAGGGTGAGGGACGGCCGCCTCGGCGGGCGCCTGGGGGGGGAGGGGGGTCGCGGTCTTGAGCTCTGTGATGATTAGCATCATCTTGTCAACCTGCTCCTTCAACAACGCAACCGTGTCGCGTAGTTCGGCTACCTCTGCTTCCCCACTCGCCGACAGCCCCGGGAAGTCTCTGCGGCTGGTGACGTCACACACGGCACGGCTGGGCACTCCCCCGGCACGCTGGCCGCGGGTTGGGTTAGGAGGGCCGCGCTGGTCACTCGCGGTCGGTGCCGGGGCCACAGTGGGGGGGGGGGAGGGGCCAGGGCAGGGAGGGCCGCGCTGGGCACTCGCGGTCGGTGCTGCGGCCATAGGAGGAGGGGGGGGAGGTGCCAGAGCAGGGAGGGCTGTGCACCCCCAGTGCCAGGCAGTGACACCTGCCTTCCCACACCTGAAGCAGGATGGGATGAAGCTCGGTGCATCTGCAGCAGGCTCTCGCCCTGCAGCACTGCGAGGACACTCCTTGGCACTGTGTTGCTCGCCACATGCTGCGCAGCGTGCCTTATCCTTGCAATACTTAGCTACATGGCCGCTTCCCATGCAGTTGTAGCATATGACGGGGGATGCCCTCCACGGCCGCACGTGGCTGGTGGGCATGTATTTTCCGAAGAAATTGTATGTACTTGGAGGGGGTTGCTCTCCTTTCCATACGATGCGGATTCGGTTTAATGGTTGGCCATCCTTGTACACTCGAATGGCCTTGTGGACTCCATCGAGTGCATATGCATTATCAAGGTCAAGGTCCTTATTATAATGTGTGACGAGGTATTCGTCATATTTTTCCGATTTCTTCTTTTCATCGCATGATTTGAAGGTAATACCTCCAATAAGTCCCC
>NC_091559.1:9393288-9400788 GCF_042767895.1 Penaeus vannamei | reverse complement strand
ATGATTAATTAATTCTTACTTATCAGGAGTGTTATTCGCATTGTCATCACTTTTGCGTTTCATCATCACATTAGAATAATGCTACAGTTTATAGTTATTTTAGTCACACTTCTTTTCTCCCAAACAAGAGTAAAACAAATAAATAAAACAAAACAATTTCGGTTTCGGAGCAGAGTGGCTTCGATCCCGGTCCTCTGCGCTGAGCCCGGCGCGCTTCCACTGCCCTACCCTGCTGATTGAGAAACAATTAAAGTAATGTAAATTGGTGCAGATTACGGAAAAAAATCTTTCGTTAAAAAAAGTGTATATAATAGCTTGGAAGCCATTATATTATAACAACAATGTTCATAATGACATATATAAAAGAAACAGTCCCAAACACAGATTTATTTTGCTGAAAAAGACACAATGATATTGAAATAAGAATAAACAGTATCTATTCCCATCGGAAACAATACAATCTAGTCCATATAAGTTTCTTCTTCAACACTTTATCCTATTTATCGTAAGCAAAGAAGGAGAGGCACATGCATACGGGTAGAGAGAGGGAGAACTGGAGAGGAGAGAGAGGCGTCAGGCAGAGAGGGGAAGAAACAGAGAAACGAAACGAGAAAATGAAACACACGGATATTTATATAAAGAGAAAGGTGAACAGTGTGAAAGAGGTAGACATATAGTGATTTTTTGTATAATATATATATGTGTATATATGTATATATATATATATATATATATATATATATATATATATATATATATATATATATATATGTGTGTGTGTGTGTGTGTGTGTGTGTGTGTGTGTGTGTGTGTGTGTGTGTGTGTGTCTGTGTGTGTGTGTGTGTGTGTGTATAATAATCAAAATGTATCTCCACAATGGTAATAATTTAATCTAGTCTACATTATTACAGCAACTGCAAGGGAATTAGACACGAATGATAGAAAACGAACGATTGTCGCTTGTCAATTGACTACACAAGAATCTTTAACACTTAAGTAGTCCTACATCATTATGAATGTTCTTATAGCCAATAAGATACATTACAGCCTGTATATTTATGAAGTCCATATATACGAACAATTATATTCATCATGAGCAAGACTGAAATCATTTACGAAAGAAACGCACATGTACGCATTAATATTCGTAATTACAGTAAACAGCAAGTCATTGAGAAATCTGCTCGTGTAAAAATAAAGAAATTGCCGTTATTTCTAAGCCTACATCTCATTTGCTACACATTAGTTAGTTCAAAAGACGTCTTAGCAGAATAATTGTGATAATGATGATAATTATCATTATTATTAATCACAACAACATCAATAGTAATAATAATGATAATGATGATATTGATAATAACAGTAATAGTAAAATAATAATAATAAATTAGCAATGATATAGATAATGGTAATGATAACTGCAATAATGACATATCCTAAAAATTATAATAAAAGTAACAGCAATAAACAATTGCCACCAATAACAAGGATGATAAAACAATGATAATGAATTTGTTTCAGATAAGAACGCATGATTGATAATCTCTCTCTCTTTCTCTTCTCAATCTCTCATTCTTCTCTTCTCAATCTCTCTCTCTCTTCTCTTTTCTTCTCTTCTCAATCTCTATTTCTTCGCTTCTCTTCTCAGTCTCTCTCTTCTCTCTTATCTAATAATCATTATACTTATCTGGATTTGTATCAAAATCATTGCGTAGAACTAGTATTGTTTTTACCCTTTTTAGTTGTTATAATCATTATCATGAAGGGAAACAAAAATATATTTATATTTACTCATTTATCCTTTTTATATCATGTTATTGTAAATTCACTCATAATTGTCACCTTCGTTATTGCCATCTTTACTGTAATTATTCTTTGAACCATAATCTTCACTGCTACTGCCGTTGCCTGATCATCATCATTATATCATTACTATTCCTGTTCTTGTTTTTGTTTTATTATTATTCGCATCATTATTATTACTCTTTGTCATCGTTATAGGATGGCTATTACAAATAACTAAAAAAAAAGAAAAAAACTCAGATAGTGTCTCAGCCGAGAGTCGAACCCGGTGTTCCCGCTTTAGAGGCGGCTGCGTTACCGTTACGCCACAAAGACTTGGAAAGAACGGAGAAGTAATAATTAGCCATAGAACGGTTATTGCTGTCGTTGTTTATAAATATATGTTTGTTTATTTCTTTGTTTATTTACCTATTTTCCTCTATTAGTCTATTCCTTCCCGTAAGTTTGTATAAGGATGATACTGGAAGCAGGCTCTATCGGATCAGGTTATTTTTCCCAGTGTGTTTTAATAATGACGATGACTGTTATGGCGATAAACAAAAATGACAATATTACTATGACTGATTAAATATATGGTAATGATTGTGATAATGATACCGATAAGGAAATCACAAATTTGATAATAACAATGATTCTGATGACAAAAGTAACAACGATGATAATATAATGATAAGGAATTACGTAATGGTTTTAGACTATATATATGTTATTACTTTAGCAATAGAAGTAATCAAATCAACAGTGATATAGAATATGCATACATCATTTGATAACAATAATAATTAATCTCTCTCTCTCTCTCATGCTTTTATCCGTTGACGTTGGCTGTTTTTGACCTTGAGTTTAAAATGATTTTAATTCTTGCATGGTAACATAAGAGAATGGAAGATAAACATCGTGAAAACGTATTGAATAAATAACAAACATATCAAATGAAGGTTAAGATTCCCTACACATATAGCACAGTAAGAATTAAAGCAAACATGGATTTTCACTGTGCTTATAACACCATTAAGAGAGAGAGAGAGAGAGAGAGAGAGAGAGAGAGAGGGGGGGGGGAGACTGGAGAGGGGAAAAGAAAAAGAGATGCAGAGAAAGTGGAGGTTGAATAGAGACACTCCAAAACACTCATTTTGCTGAAAAGGACACAATATTGGAAATGAAAGTGAACACAGGATCTATTCCCACCGGAAACAATAGAATATAGTCCATATAAGTTTCTTCTTGAACACTGTATCATATTTATCATAAGCAAAAAGGGAGAGGCACATACACAGAGGTAGTGAGAGAGAGAGAGCTGGAGAAAAAGAGAGAAGTGTAGAGAGAGGAGAGGGGAGGAGAGAGAGGGGCGTCAGGCTGAGAGAGATACAGAAACGGATAAAGAAAATGAGATAAACATATATATATATATATATATATATATATATATATATATATATATATATATATATAGAGAGAGAGAGAGAGAGAGAGAGAGAGAGAGAGAGAGAGAGAGAGAGAGATAGAGGTGGAGAGTTTGAAAGAGGTAGACACATAAAGACTGTTCATTTCTATTCTAAAAAAAAACAATGATATTAGTAATCAAATGTTTCTTAACAATAGAAAAGCTATAATCTTCTCTACTTAGATTTCGTCCTTAAACCAAAAAACAACAAAACAAAAAATGTTACAGCAACTGCAAGGGAATTAGACGCGAATGATAGAAAACGAACGATTGCCGCTTGTCAATCAACCACACAGGGATCTTTAACACTGAGTAGGCCTATCATTGTAAATGTTCTTATTGATGATAAAATACATCGTAACCAATATATTAATTTAGTCCATATACATATAAACAATTACATCCATCGTGAGCAAGACTGAAATCATTTACGAAAGAAAAACATACTTGTACACATTAAAATTCGTAATCACTGTAAACACCGAGTCACTGAGAATTCTTCTCGTGTAGAAATCAAGAAATTGCCGTTATTTCTAAGTAACATCAACCACGGCAGTATCAGTGGCAATAATAATGATCATAGAGGTAAAAAGATTATAAAGATAACGATATTGAAAATGGTAATGATAACTGCAATAATGACATATTCTAAACATGAAGTATGAAGTAACAACAATGAACAAATGCTAACAATAAGAATGATAAAACACCGAAAATTGTCTCCGCCGGGAGTCGAACCCGGTGTTCCCGCTTTGGAGGCGGCTGCGTTGACCGTTGCACCACAGATACTTAGAAGTAGAAGAAGAATTAGTTATATATAGAAGGATTTTTGATGTTCTTTACGTATATCTTATGATGAGTTTGTTTCTTGATGATGATACTGGAAGCAGGCTTTCTCGGATTGGGTTATTTTCCCCCATGTTTTTTTTATAATGACAATGACTGTTATGGCGATAAACAAAATTCCATTAATACTGCAACTAATGTTTAAGATCTAGTAATGATAATGATATTGATACCGATAAGAAAATCACAAATTTAATAATAATAATGTTTCTGATAATAAGACAAAAGTAACAACAATAATAATATCATAAGGAATTATGCAATGGTTTTAGACTATCAGCCGGTTTGTTAAAATTGTGCCAGGCCCGACCCAATGAATTTTCATAAATACAGATGCAGAAATAAAGGCATATCTGTCTATATATCTGATAGATATACAATTAACTATCTATTTGCCGGGTAGATATGCATGTCCAGACTGATAAATATGCATTTATTTCTTTATTTATGCATGTCAAATATACGAATATTCTTTGGATCGCCCTCGCATAATTTTAGCAAACCGGCCGTAAATATATGTTGTTACTTTAACAATAGAATCAAAACAACCATGATATAGAATATTTATATACATCATTGATAACTAATATTGAATCTCCCTCCCTCTCTTTCTATCTCTCTTTCTCTCTCCGCTGACATTGACTGTCTTTGACCTTGAGTTTAAAAGGATTTTAAAACTTGCATGATCAAATAAGACAATGGAAGATAAGCATCGTGAAAACGTATTTAGATAAGAAACAATCTTCTTAAAGGTTGACTGCCTACAAATGTAACACAGTAAGAGTTAAATCCCACGAATAGATTTAACATCAGCAAAAGATGGAGAGACAATAAGAGAGGGAGAGAAAGAGGGGGGGGGGGGGGGAGAAGTGAAAAGAAAAAGATAAGTAGAGAAATTTAAAAACGCTCCGAAACACATAATTCATTTTGCTGAAAAGGAAATGAAAGTGAACACAGTACCTCTTCCCACCGGAAACGTTAAAATCTAATCCATATAAGTTTCTTCTTCAACACTAACATATCTATCGTAAGCAAAGAGGGAGAGGCGCATACACGCAGGTAGAGAGAGAGAGAGAGAGATGGAGAAAAAGAGAGAATTAGAGAGAGCGAGGAGCGGGCCCCCGGAGAGAGAGAGGCGTTAGACAGAGAGATACAGAAACAGATAAAGAAAACGAGAGGATATTCATAAAAAAAAAAAAAACTGAATAAAAATGTTTCTCATCAAGGGAAATGCCATCATTTAGTCTACGTACATTTCGTCCTTAAAACAAAAAACAAAACACTATTACAGCAACTGCAAGGGAATTAGACGCGAAGGATAGAAAACGAACGACTGTCGCTTGTCAATCAACTACACAGGGATCTTTAACACGAAGTAGGCCTATCATTATTGATGTTCTTATTGACAATGAAATACATTACAACCAAAATTTTCATGAAATCCTTATATATAAACAATTATATTCATCAGGAGCAAGAGTAAAATCATTTACGAAAGAAACTCACATACTTGTACACATTCAAATTCGTGATTACTGTATTAGTCAAAAGATAACAATAATTAACATAATAACAATTACCATCTTTACTTAACAGTTATTATAATGATATTATTTTCTCTCTCTCTCTCTCTCTCTCTCTCTCTCTCTCTCTCTCTCTCTCTCTCTCTCTCTCTCTCTCTCTCTCTCTCTCTCTCTCTCTCTCTCTCGTCGTTTCCTGCAGTGAGTCCTATCCAGTGTTGCCCTTTGGGCGGGTTTGTTGCATTCTGATATGGATAAGCACACATTCTTTTCCTTGATTTGTTGCAGTTTCTGTAGTGTTCCATTGTAACTGTTATTTCTCTTATATTTTCGTTGTTACTATTCCCGTTATAGTATTTTTTCTATTAGAACCTTTTTCGTGTTTATATATATATATATATATATATATATATATATATATATATATATATATATATATATCCTGTACACATCCTTTTTTAAACATTTACAGGTAAAAACTGATTGCAACGGCGCTTTTTTTTACGCCCGGTGCTTTTCATGTCTTTCAGCCCCGGGCAATGTTGCAATCAGAGGGAGCATTTTTTTTTCTTTTTTTTTTTTTTTTTTTTGCTCCCTTTTGGGGATTCGAACCCGCGACCGCGTATCAGTGCCCGCGGTCGCGCGTTCGAATCCGATTTTTTTTTTTTTTTTTTTTTGAGAGAGAGAGAGAGAGAAGGAGAGAATGTGTGTGTTTGCTTATGTGTATCTGTGTGTGTATGAAAGAGAAAGAGCGTATGTGGGTGCGTCTTAGTGCCCCTCGGCCACGGTAACCGAGCGCGGATACGGATACGCGGGTTCGAATCCCCAAAAGGGAGCAAAAAAAAAAAAAAAAAAAAGAAAAAAAAGAAAATGTTCCCTCTGACTGCAACATGGTCGACAGGAATTGGAAATGGAAAACAGTAACATGGGAGTAAATTTGCCAAAATGGGAGAGTTATTTTGGAACATAGGGTTAAGTAGAAAGTAAAGATTTTTATGAATATATAATGAAATATCTTGATTATTAAATTTAACTAATGTGGAAATATTGTGTTAGACGTATCTTTATTAACATCTAATGGAAATAGACAGGTTAGTTTGTAAGTGTACTTAAGTAACCAAGTGTTTTTTTTAAGATAGAAAGCTCAACGGAAGTGTGCAGGCAGTGGCAATTAATGTCGGTCAGAGCGTGAGATTTGATTTTATGATTTTAATTTTCTTGCTTAGTGGTTGTTTGATGTAATAACAGAAATACGACTTAGTTTGTGCTTATTAAGATTAACTATTTGTTTACTCTTTTGAAATAATATTGATTTCACAGAGTATGTCTATTTGATTTAAGTATTTGTTTTTCTTGTGATCATTATTCTTTTGTGTAATATCTAATTGAATTTTGAACTTGAGATAGATAATCAATTGCTTTCAGAATTATTTTAATTCGTTTAATAATATTTGGTTAATTAAGATATAAATTGATTTTGAATATTGTTGATTTTGTTTTTGTCAAGTTTCATGACTGATTATGTAACAGTGAGTCATAACTGTCTAGTTGTATGTGAAATGTCAAGATGTTTTGTTTTTTTATTTGATATAATCTTTGATTTTGTGATTTTATTACATTAGACTGATAATGAATTATTGATTAATAAATGTATTGATTTTCATTCAATCCTTGAATTACTCTAATGATGAATAGAAGTAATACATTGAAATACATTGATAAGTTATCTAAAGTATACCATAATTATTGAAAAGAATTGAACATTAATTCATCTAACATAATAAGTCTTGATACAAAGCTGAAAAAAAACAGAGAAAGGATAGATTAGAAGGGTTAAAAAGAATCGAAAGAAAAGGAAAGACGAAAAATTGAAATTGACGATGAGGG
>NC_091559.1:9381007-9386007 GCF_042767895.1 Penaeus vannamei | reverse complement strand
TTAGAATATGTTATTATTGCAGTTATCATTACCATTATCATAATCATTATTCTATATACTTATACTATTATCATCTTTATCATTGTTAATAGTATTACTATCATCATTATCATTGTTAATAGTATTACTATCATTATTATTATCATTGTTGTTTGATCATTATTATTATCATTATTGATATTGGAAATAACAATTATCATTATCAACATTATTGTTATGTAAAGTCATCTTTTGAATAAACTAGTGTGTTATGAATGTGAGATGTAGGCTTACAAATAACAGCCTTTTTTCTACACGATTACAATTCTCAATGACGCTGTTTAAGGCAATTGCAAATTTTAAAGTGTACAAGTATGTACGTTTCTTTCGTAAATGTTTTCACTCTTGTTCATGATGAATATAATTCTTTATATAAATGGTCTTCATGAATATATAGGTTGTAATATATTCTATCATCAATAAGAACATTAAAAATGATAGGCCTACTTAGCGTTAAAGATCCCCGTGTAGTTGATTGACAAGCGACAATCGTTCGTTTTCTATCATTCGCGTCTAATTCCCTTGGAGTGAAATTCAATGCAGTTACTGTAATGTACGTAGATTAGACGATAGCATTTTCAGTGATGAGAAACATTTTGTTCATTAATATCATTGTTTTTTTTTCAGAAGAAAATGGTCCTTATGTGTCTGCCTTTCTAAAAGCTCTCCCTCTTTCTCCCTCTCTATATAATTATATGCATATGTCATCTTTTCGTTTTCTTTATCTTTCTATATTTCTCTTTCTCTGCCTGACGCCTCTCGCTCTCCGCCCTTCTTTCTCTTTTTCTCCAGCTATCTCTTACTCTGCGTGTGTATATGTGCCTCTCCCTCTTTGCTTACGATAAATATCATATGTTGTTGAAGAAGAGACTTATATGGACTAGATTTTATTGTTTCCTTTGGGAGTAGATGTTGTGTTCACTTATATTTTCAGTATAATTGTGTCCTTTCCAGCAAAATCTGTTTTTGGGAATGTTTCTCTTTTCATTTCCTCTCTTTCTCTGCATCTATTTTTCTTTCCACGCCCCTCCCCCCTCTCTCTCTGTCTCCCTCTCTCAATCTTTTGCTGATGTCAACCTTCATTTGATATGTTTGTTAATCATTTGTTTACATCTTCACGACGCTTATCTGCCATTGCCTTATCTTGCCTTGTAAGTATTGAAATCATTTTACGTTAAGGCCAAAAATAGCCAACGTCAGAGGATAAGAGCATGGGAGAGAGAGAATGAGTGAGAGAGAAAGAATTATTGTTATCAATGATGAATATTTATTCTATAGCATTGTTCATTTGATTACTTTTATTGCTAAAGTAACAACAAATATAAAGTCTAAATCCATTACAAAATTACTTATCATTATATTATCATCGGTGTTACTTTTGTCTTATTATCAGAATCATTATCATTATCAACTCCATATCTTTAGTGGCATTTGTTTGTCGCCATAACAGTCATTGTCATTATTAAAACACACGGTAGAAAATAACCTAATCCGAGAAAGCCTGCTTCCAGTATCATCCTTATACAAAGTTACGGGAAGGAATAGACTAACAAAGGAAAATAAATGAATAAACAAAGAAACAAACAAACTTACAAGATGTATATAAACAATTCCTCACCTCCAAAAAAAAATCCTTCTGTGGTTAATTATTTCTACTACGGTCTTTATTAACCAAGTCTCCGTGGTGTAACGGTAACGCAGCCGCCTCTAAAGCGGGAACACCGGGTTCGATTCCCGGCGGGGACAATATTTAAATACTTTTATTTAGTTATTTATTGTTATCATATGCTTTTACCCTTATTAAGACGGTAATTTTGTTGACATCTTTTGATATTATTATTTTTTTAAATCATTATTATCGCTATTGTTATTAGTATAATTATAACAGCAGAAAGAGAGAGAGAGATTACAGAACACAATTATATCTAAAATCTTTGCTATATTTTGTTATTATTTTTCATAATTGTTGTTATCATGATCAATCCTCTTATTATTATTACTATCATAGTTACTATCAACATCATCCTTTTCTTATCGGTAACAAAATCATTATCATTGTTATACTATTCTTATCATTGGTGGCATTTGTTCATTGTTCTTACTTTTATTATCATTTTTAGAATATGTCATTATTGCAGTTACCAATACCATTATTATTATAATTATTTTGTATATATTTACTATTACCATCATTATTATCGTTGTCAATATTATTACTACCATTATTATAAATGTTGTCTTTGTTATTGATTATCATTATAATAACTGTTAAGTAAAGATGGTAATTGTTATTGCTATGTTAATTATTGTTATCTTTTGACTAATACAGTAATCACGAATTTGAATGTGTACAAGTATGTGCGTTTCTTTCGTAAATGATTTTACTCTTGCTCCTGATGAATATAATTGTTTATATATAAGGATTTGATGAAAATATAGGTTGTAATGTATTTCATTGTCAATAAGAACATCAATAATGATAGGCCTACTTCGTGTTAAAGATCCCTGTGTAGTTGATTGACAAGCGACAGTCGTTCGTTTTCTATCCTTCGCGTCTAATTCCCTTGTAGTTGCTGTAGTATTTTTTTTTTTTTTTGTTTGTTTGGTTTGGTTTGGTTTTAAGGACGAAATGTACGTACACTAAATGATGGCATTTCCCTTGATGAGAAACATTTTTATTCAGTTTTTTTTTATGAATATCCTCTCGTTTTCTTTATCTGTTTCTGCATCTCTCTGTCTAACGCCTCTCTCTCTCCGGGGGCCCGCTCCTCGCTCTCTCTAATTCTCTCTTTTTCTCCATCTCTCTCTCTCTCTCTCTCTCTCTCTACCTGCGTGTATGCGCCTCTCCCTCTTTGCTTACGATAAATATGTTACAGTGTTGAAGAAGAAACTTATATGGATTAGATTTTAACGTTTCCAGTGGGAAGAGATACTGTGTTCACTTTCATTTCCTTTTCAGCAAAATGAATTATGTGTTTCGGAGCGTTTTTAAATTTCTCTACTTATCTTTTTCTTTTCACTTCTCCCCCCCCCCTCTCTCTCTCTCTCTCTCTCTCTCTTATTGTCTCTCCATCTTTTGCTGATGTTAAATCTATTCGTGGGATTTAACTCTTACTGTGTTACATCTGTAGGTAGTCAACCTTTAAGAAGATTGTTTCTTATCTAAATACGTTTTCACAATGCTTATCTTCCTTTGTCTTATGTCATCATGCAAGTTTTAAAATCATTTTAAACTCAAGGTCAAAAACAGCCAACGTCAGCGGAGAGAGAAAGAGAGATAGAAGGAGAGGGAGGGAGATTCAATATTAGTTATCAATGATGTATATAAATATTCTATATCATTGTTGTTTTGATTCTGTTGTTAAAGTAACAACAGATATTTACGGCCGGTTTGCTAAAATTATGCGAGGGCGATCCAAAGAATATTCGTATATTTGACATGCATGAATAAAGAAATAAATGCATATTTATCAGTCTGGACATGCATATCTACCCGGCAAATAGATAGTTGAATGTCTATCTATCAGATATATAGACAGATATGCCCCCATTTCTGCATCTGTATTTATGAAAATTCATTGGGTCGGGCCTGGCACAATTTTAACAAACCGGCTGATAGTCTAAAACCATTGCATAATTCCTTATGATATTATTATTGTTGTTACTTTTGTCTTATTATCAGAAACATTATTATCAAATTTGTGATTTTCTTATCGGTATCAATATCATTATCATTACTAGATCTTAAACATTAGTTGCAGTATTAATGGAATTTTGTTTATCGCCATAACAGTCATTGTCATTATAAAAAAAACATGGGGGAAAATAACCCAATCCGAGAAAGCCTGCTTCCAGTATCATCCTCAAGAAACAAACTCATCATAAGATATACGTAAAGAACATCAAAAATCCCTCTATAAATAACTATTTCTTCTTTTACTTCTAAGCCTCTGTGGTGTAACGGTTAACACAGCCGCCTCCAAAGCGGGAATACCGGGTTCGACTCCCGGCGGAGACAGTTCTACGTGTTTTATCATTCTTATTGTTAGCATTTTTTCTTTGTTGTTACTTCTTACTTCATGTTTAGAATGTGTCATAATTGGTTATCATTACCATTTTCAATATCATTATCTTTATAATCTTTTTACCATTCTGATCATTACTATTGCCACTGAGGCTGCCGTGGTTGATGTTACTTAGAAATAACGGCAATTTCTTGATTTCTACACGAGAAGAATTCTCAGTGACGGTGTTCACGGTGATTACGAATTTTAATGTGCACAAGTATGTTTTTCTTTCGTAAATGATTTCAGTCTTGCTCACGATGGATGTAATTGTTTATATGTATATGGACTAAATTAATATATTGGTTACGATGCATTTTATCATCAATAAGAACATTTACAATTATAGGCCTACTCAGTGGTAAAGATCCCTGTGTAGTTGATTGACAAGCGGCAATCGTTCGTTTTCTATCATTCGCGTCTAATTCCCTTGCAGTTGCTGTAACATTTTTTGTTTTGTTGTTTTTGGTTTAAGGACGAAATGTAAGCAGAGAAGATTATAGCTTTTCTATTGTTAATAAACATTTGATTACTAATATCACTGTTTTTTTTAGAATAGAAATGAACAGTCTTTATGTGTCTACCTCTTTCAAACTCTCCACCTTTCTCTCTCTCTCTCTCTCTCTCTCTCTCTCTCTCTCTCTCTCTCTCTCTCTCTCTCTCTCTCTCTCTCTCTCTATATATATATATATATATATATATATGTGTGTGTGTGTGTGTGTGTGTGTGTGTGTGTGTGTGTGTGTGTTTATCTCATTTTCTTTATCCGTTTCTGTATCTCTCTCAGCCTGACGCCCCTCTCTCTCCTCCCCTCTCCTCTCTCTACACCTCTCTCTTTTTCTCCAGCTCTCTCTCTCTCACTACCTCTGTGTATGTGCCTCTCCCTTTTTGCTTATG
>NC_091559.1:9368507-9373507 GCF_042767895.1 Penaeus vannamei | reverse complement strand
ATAAAAATATGAATGAATAAACATAAATAGAAGGAATGATAAAAATAGTATTAATATTAATTATGATTATGATGATATATAATTATCATTATAACTATAATAACTATAAGTATAATAATTATAATAATGATAACGATAGATAATAACATTACAGTTAAGATAAGGATAAGAATACAATATTAATGAAAAAAGAAACGTTGAAGGGAAAGCCATTTGATCTCCCATAAAGAATATATATATATATATTTTTCAGTTGTATGTTTTATTCATGTTTTTGTTGTTGTTAATCTTTGTTAATCTATTGCAACGATTCATAATAATGAAAAAAATGCATTTTTGATCTTACATTTTAAGTAAAAACTGATTGCAACTTGGCGCTTTTCTTTTCTCTTTTTAAGCCCGGAGCTTTTCATGTCTTTCAGCCCCGGGCAATGTTGCAATCAGAGGGAGCATTTTTAGCTCCCTCTCATTGCAACTTTCTTTTTTAAAGCCCGGGGTTTTTCATGTCTTTCAACCCCGGGCAATGTTGCAATCAGAGGGAGCATTTCATTTTTGCTCCCTTTTGTGGATTCGAACCCGCAACAGCGTATCCGAGACCCGCTGTTGCGGATTCGAACTGGCGCCTTACCCGCTCGGCCACGGTGGCCGAGGGGCAATGGGAAAGGTTTGGAAGTGGTATTTGTGTTACATCTTTTTGAAAAAGACAGGGAGAGAGAGAGAGAGAGAGAGAGAGAGAGAGAGAGAGAGAGAGAGAGAGAGAGAGAGAGAGAGAGAGAGAGAGAGAGGCAGAGAGAGAGAGAGAGAGGGGGGGGGAGGGAGGGGGGGGAGGGAGAGGGAGAGAGGGAGAGAGGGAGAGAGGGAGAGAGAGAGAGAGAGAGAGAGAGAGAGAGAGAGAGAGAGAGAGAGAGAGAGAGAGAGAGAGAGAGAGAGAGGCAGACATAGACAGAGAAAGAGAGAGAGAGACAGAGACGTGTTTGCGTGGGCGTGTTCGTCTGTATGTGCGTGTTCGTGTGTATGTACGTGTGTGTATGTGTGTGCTTGTTTGTTTGTGTGTGTTTGTGTGTGTGTGTGTGTGTGTGTGTGTGTGTGTGTGTGTGTGTGTGTGTGTGTGTGTGTGTGTGTGTCTCTGTGTGTGTGAGTGCGTCTGTATACGGGTGTGTATGTGTATGTGAGTTCATTTGTTGCACGGGTATGTGTGTGTACGGGTATGTTAAAGGCGACTGTGTTAACGACTGCACCACGTCGACTTCTTTGTTTAGATGAAATCAAATAAATCAAAAAAGGAAAAGGAAGCGAGAATTCAGAGATTATCGCTCAAGGCAGGAAATCAGAGAAAAAATAGGGAAAATGGAAAGAGGAATTCACAGAAATATCAAATAGATGATGCGGGAAAAATGCCAGAGAGACAAAAACAGAAAGAAAACAAAACAAAACAAAGGGGTTAAAAAACTGTGAGAGATTAGAAAGAATAATCAGACACTCAAAATAGATTTTTAAAGAAATTAGAAATAGATTTCTAAAGAATGGTCTTGTAATTATGGTAAGATGTGTGTTTGTTTGTTTGTTTGTGATTATTTGTTTTACAGCGAACTTGTGTAGCCTCTCAACCCCATGAAACGAAGCTTCTATTAAGTTTATGTATTTACCTTTTCACATCCGGGGTTTCGCGTAATCCTTAAAATCCCAAGGGAATCTCAGCTCCGAAGGGTTATGCGCATCAGACTGACATATCAGTGTCATGAAAATTATCAGAAACACAAAATACTATCTTGACATCAAACTTTGACTTCCTACGAGGCAAAACAATCTGCATTTTAACTTAGCCTTAAAATAGCTACGTTTGGGTTAGGAAACTGGAGTCGAGTTCTGAAACACCGAAGAGAACTGACCACTGTCATGAGAACCGTTTTTCGTTTCGCATTTTTCAGTCATTAGATGCTTGATGTGTGTGTGTGTGTGTGTGTGTGTGTGTGTGTGTGTGTGTGTGTTAATCGACTGGTTTTACACCTCCAGCTTTTATAACAATCATGTGCAAGACTTTCATTATGTCATTTTTTAGATTGAATTGACAAGAAATTTCAGTTTTAGTGACAATGTGCCTAATATTAATGGACGAGTGGAGCACACTCTTCTTAAAGCAATGTTAAAAAAAAAAAAAAAAAAATGCTGAATTACACCAGCCGGGACTCGAACCTCGGTCTCTCACGTGTGAGGCGAATATTCTGCACTTGAACCACTGGTATTTTTCTTAATAATTGTCTACAAATTGTTGTTTTGCTGCAAATACAGTTTGTTTGTACTGCAGTTTTGGTGCTTAACAAAAATATTGATATGAATGGTATTCGGTGTTCATTATTGCCGTTACTCTTTATGTTTTCTCATTATTATCACTACCAGTGTTATTATGATACACATTGCTTACACGCATCCATACATACATCTACATATATATGTGCAAGAGGGTGAGAGAAATCCATTGATACTAAAATCGCCGCGATCGGTTATGCGAAGGTGTTGTGCAAAGATACCGCAAATTCAAGCCGTAATCGGCTTGAATTTGAATGTATCTACATTTATGTATGTATCTTTGTATGAATATATATATATATATATATATATATATATATATATATATATATATATAGAGAGAGAGAGAGAGAGAGAGAGAGAGAGAGAGAGAGAGAGAGAGAGAGAGGGGAGGGGGAGGAGTGAAAGCTATTTAGCGAAAGCAAAACGATGGACACATGAATACACAACAGGGGAAAACTGATTGCAAGCAGGGCGGCTTGTTTTTCTAGTTCTTTTCCTTATTATCATTATTATTATTGTATCATATCGTACATTTTACACTTTCTTATTTTCCACATCGCATATTTTCTTTCTCATAAGTTTTGACGAATGCTTCATGGTTTCACTTTTCTTCGCCTATTTTGAATTTATTTCGCAATTTTTCTTTCTCTTTCGCAGTGTTCTTCTTAATCTGCATTTTTATCGCACTCTAGACGCATTCTCTTCTTTCGATTTTTCTCATTTACACACGTTTCTCTCTTCACTTTCTTCTTGTTTGCTATAGCTAGTTGTTTCCCATTTTTTCTCTCGCATATCTATAGCACATTTGACGCATAGTTTACTTTCACTTTTTCTCATTTTCCTTTATATTCTAATGACAGGGTCGATTCTCTTCATTTTTCTTCGAACTTTTATCGCATATTTGACGCATTGTCTATTTTCGGTTTTACTCATCTTTCCGCATTTTATATCTTTTAGGTGTTTCCTCTTTTTCAATTTCCTGTTTCTTCGCTTATTTTGGTTGCCATATCTGTTCGAATATTGATTTACTCAAGATATACACATACATTAATGGACACTGAATTTCACAGACATTAATGTACACACATAAAATTACACGATTCATTGGAATAAACGTATATTTTACATGGGACAGATGGCTTGTTCTGACGTCCTACACTGAAATGGGAAAGAATGGAATTTTTATTGACCTATCATTTGTTGCACACGGCCCGCACGCACACACACAAGTACAAACAAACACACACACACACATGAATATATAAGCCACCGTAAAGTAAACTTCGTACTCTTTACTTTCTTATCTGTTGTCACTTTTCTATTTTTTTCCCATCTGACTATGTTGCAATTCTGTTTCATATCGCAAATTTCGACGCATTTTTTTTTCTTTTCTTTTTTGCCTTTTGTTTTGTTAGCGATTTTTTCTTTTTATTCAGCAATGTTATTCTCTATCTCTGTTTTCTTAATTCGCACTTTTGACGCATTTTCTACTTTTGCTTTTTCTCATTTTTATGTATCTTTTTCACTTGTATTCACTTTATTTTTCGTTTTGTTTGCGCACTTTTCTGTATCTATTTTGCAATTTTTTCTTTTTCTTTCGCACTGTCTCCGTCCACACGCACACACATAAGTAGAGAAACATACATAGGTGAACATAAATACATAGTAGGGGAAAACTGTTTCGCATTTTTTTTTTCCTTTCACATATTCTAGATTTCTAGATTTTTTTTCTCACTCGCCATTATTTTCTAATTATTAGGACGTATATTTTACATAGAAGTACAAACGAACACATACACACATAAAAATAGGGAAAAACTGATTGCAACCGGCGGGCGTCTTGTATTTTTGTGCCCGGGGCTTTTCATGTCTTTCAGCCCCGGGCGAGGTTGCAACCAGAGGGAGCACTTTTGGCTCCCTTTTGCAGATTCGAACTCGCGATCGCGGGTTTCGAATCTGGCGCCCTTACCCTCTCGGCCACGGTGTCGAGGGGCAATAGAAAAGGGTTAGGAGAGGTATTTATGCAACTTTGTGTGTGTGTGTGTGTGTGTGTGTGTGTGTGTGTGTGTGTGTGTGTGTGTGTGTGTGTGTGTGTGTGTGTGTGTGTGTGTGTGTGTGTGTGTGTGTGTGTGTGTGTGTGTGTGTGTTCTTACAAACACTACATTATGTGTTCGCTAAGAAAAAAACGAAGAAATGTGCTCGGCACCAAAGACCATAAAGCTCCATGATAAGGTATTGTGTCGGAAAGGGAAAAGAGAATTAAAGATTAGGATAAAATGTGTTCGATGTCAGAGATTAGAGAGCATTTGAAGATAGTATGGCGGTGAAAAGGGAAAGAGGGGAGCAAGTGAACCAGAGCAGAGATTAGTAGAAAGGGGAGGGTTAAGGGGGTATGGCGATTGAGTGAATTGGTGTATCTGTCACTGGGGAAGGAATAGGAACAATGTTCAAGGAAAACAGGGAAGTCAGTTGGAAAAGGAGGAGAAGAATCCGGGGAGAGGTGGGGGGGGGGGTATTAGATGTCAAAGATTAGTTACAGGAAAGTATGACATCGAGAAGGAAAGAGAAGGAAGCAGATGAAGTAGAGCAGGAATTAGTAAAATGAGAAAGGTTAAGGGGGTTGACCCTTAACCTGTCCCATTTCACTATCATCATTTTTATTATTATTGCTTTTTAAATTAAAAAATTTT
>NC_091559.1:9350585-9358085 GCF_042767895.1 Penaeus vannamei | reverse complement strand
TACTACAATTAATGATACAAAAAATATAGCGATGGTGATGATTTTGATAATAATGATAATGATTCTGATAATAAGACAAAAAAAAAGTAACAGTAATTTTGTAATGGTTTTAGACTATATATCTGTTGTTACTTTAGCAATAATAATAATAAAATCAACGTTGATATCGAATATACATACATCTTTGATAACAATAATTCTCTCTCTCTCTCTCTCTCTCTCTCTCTCTCTCTCTCTCTCTCTCTCTCTCTCTCTCTCTCTCTCTCTCTCTCTCTCTCTCACTCAGGAAGAGAGGAAATGAAAACGAGAAACACTCCCAAAAACAGACTCAGTTTGCTGGAAAGGACACAATGATATTGGAAATGAAAGTGAACACAGAATCTATTCCCAAAGGAAACAATAAAATCTAGTCCATAAACGTTTCTTCTTCAACAACAGATAGTATTCATCGTAAGCAAAGAGGGAGAGGCACATACACACGGGTAGGGTAAGAGATAGCTGGAGAAAAAGAAAAGAAGTGCGGAGACAGAGAGGCGACAGGCAGAGAAAGAGAAATATAGAAACAGATAGGAAGACGAGAAACTGAGATATGCATATATTTATATATAGAGGGAGAAAGGTGGAGAGTTTGAGAGAGGTAGGCAAATAAACACTTTTCATTTTCTGAAAAACAATGATGTTAATGAATAAAATGATTCTCATCAATGAAAATGCTATCGTCTAATCTACGTACATTACAGTAACTGCATTGAATTTCACTCCAAGGGAATTAGACGCGAATGATAGAAAACGAACGATTGTCGCTTGTCAATCTACTACGCGGGGATCTTTAACGCTAAGTAGGCCTATATCACTATGAATGCTCTTATTGCCAATAAAAAACATTACAACCTATATATTCATGAAATCGATATATATATAAACAATTATATTCATCATGAACAAGAGTGAAAACATTTACGAAAGAAATGTACATACTTGTACACTTTAAAATTTGCAATTGCTTTAAACAGCAAGTCATTGAGAATTGTAATCGTGTAGAAAAAAGGCTGTTATTTGTAAGCCTACATCTCACATTCATAACACTAGTTTATTCAAAAGATGACTTTACATAACAATAATGTTGATAATAATAATTGTTATTTCCATTATCAAAAATGCTAATAATAATGATCAAACAACAATGACAATAGTAATGATAGTAATACTATTAACAATGATAATGATAATAATAGTATAACTATATAGAATAATGATTATGATAATGGTAATGATAACTGCAATAATAACATATTCTAAAAAGGATTATAAAAGTAGGAACAATGAACGAATGTAAGAACGATATAACAATAATAATGCTTTTGTTACTGATAAGAAGAGGATAATGTTGATTATAACAATGATAATAATAAGAAGAAAGAGGATTTATCATAATAACAACAACAATTATGAAAAATAATAAAAGAAAGTATAACAAAGATTTTAGAATATATAATTGTGTTCTTACCATAATAATATGAGTAATCAAATCAACATTAATACAGATTATGCATACGTGACTGAAAACAATAATCTCTCTTTCTCTCTCTTCTCCCCCTCTCCTCTTCTCAATCTCCTCTCTCTCTCTCAATGCAAGTATGATTCACGGAATCCCTCGCATGCAATAAAGCTTAATATGACATTTTACTTATGGTGAAAGCTCACACACACACACACACACACACACACACACACACACACACACACACACACACACACACACACACACACACACACACACACACACTCACACACCACATTGAGACCTCTCCCAGAACTTTCCTCTTGCCTCTCGCCAACGTAGCCGAGTGGGTAAAGTTTATCGAACTGTCATCGTTATATTACCATGATCAGTATCACGTAAGCGCACAAACAGATACACACACCCACACACGAATACGCATGCACTCACGCACACAAACGAACACACACAAATGTTGGATAAAACCTTCTCCCAACCCATTCCTGTTGCCCCTCGACACCGTGGCCGAGAGGGTAAGGGCGCCAGATTCGAAACCCGCGATCGCGAGTTCGAATCTGCAAAAGGGAGCCAAAAGTGCTCCCTCTGGTTGCAACCTCGCCCGGGGCTGAAAGACATGGAAAGCCCCGGGCATAAAAAAAATACAAGACGCCCGCCGGTTGCAATCAGTTTTTCCCTATTGTGTGTTTTATATGTGCATGTATTTGTTTGTGCTTATGTGTGTGCGTGTAGGACATGTGCAACTCAAGATAGGTCAATAAAAATTCCATTCTTTTCTATTTTAGTGTAGAACGTCTCCTATGTAAAATATACGTTTATGCCAATGAATCGTGTAATTGTAAATGTATACATTAATATGTCTGTGAGATTCTATCTTCATTCAACTGAGGATAGGAACAACAAAAACAAATAAATTAATTAATTAACGTGTGAAAATGAAAAAAGGAAAGTAGAAAATCCGTAAAAAATGAGATAGAATACGAATACGGAAAATAAAGAGAAACGTCTCAATAATTAGAAAATAAAGTCGAGTGAGAAAAATGCAAGTAGAAAATATATCAAAATGCGATACATAAGCGAAAGAAAGAAAAATGAAAAATGCAAAAACCTGCACTAACAAAACAGAAATTTAAGCGAAGAAAAGTGAAAATAAAGAAACGTGGAAATGAGAAAAGCGAAAGCAGAAAATATAATTAAAGTGCGACAAAAATGCAAATTAAGAAAATGAGTACGAAAGAGAGGGGGAAAAATATGTAGAGAGAAGTGTTCTAACAAAGCAAAGTAAGGCAATGAAAAGAAAAATAAAAGAAAGAAAAGGAAAACGCGCCTAAAATTGCGATATAGTAAAACGTCAAAAAAGGAAAAATGTCATCAACAAATAAAATAGTATGAAGAGAAAAATAGCAAACCAGCCGCTCCGGTGACAATCACTTTTCCCCTGTTAAGTATGTGTATGTATTTGTTTATACGTATGTGTGTGTGTGTGGGCCATGTGCAACTCATGAAAAGGCTATCAAAATTGCACCATTTTTCCTGTTTCAGTTTAGGACATCAAAACAAGCCTTCATTCTCCATTATTTGGCTTTCGCTAAAATCGCATATTTTGGAGAGAAATCTTTGCTAGGATTATTGCCTGAAACAGCAGTCGAGTAGAGAACATGGCCTAGAATTGGACGGCTCGTCAGCCGCCTTTCCGCTGTGAGAACTGCGATGACGGCGGCGTCTTTTAACGGAGAGGGTTCTCGTCTGCGCTCATGATCTAGGTGCCAGTTACTCATTTTCCGTTTTTGAAAAATCAAACTGGGAATTCGTTGAAACTTTTCATTATTATCATGCTATTGCTTGGTACCAGTAATAACAACAATAATAATATTCATGATAAAGATGATAATGATAATTATAAGATAGTAGTAGTAGTTATCATAATGATAATGATAAAAACGATGATAATAAGATAATTCATGTTAATCTGAACCATAAAACATAAAAAAGACATTACAACAACATTTGAAACATGAAGATATATGTTTAACATGTCCGTCCATCAGTGCTTATGAATATTTAGATTTTTTTATTAGAAGTAAAGAATTCTTCTGTGGTGCAACGGTTAGCACAACGGTCTCCGAATCCGTAGACCCGGGTTCGATTCCCGGCGAAGAACATTAAGTCATAGTTTTGTTTCTTTTCTTATTTTTCTTTTTTCTTCACAAAAGGACAAGGATGCAAGAAGTGACAAAGATAACAATTATAATAAAATAGTAAAAATTATGTTAATGATGACGATCGGAATAATGAAAAAAATGATAATGAAAATTGAAATGATGATGATAATGGTATTGCTAGTAGTTAGAATAAGAACAATGATAATAATGATAATAATGACAGTTATATTAATGCTTAGAATGATAATCATAATAAGGATGATTATAATAATAATGATCACTGACAACGACAATGACAATGACAATAATAGAAATAATCATGATAATAACTGATATTAATAATCATGATAATAATTCAAACACTGATAATAAATGTAATAGTAACTACAATAGTGATAACAACAATAATGATAAAGGAAGTAAAAATGAAAATGTTAATAATAACAAAAATAGTAATGGTAAGAATAGTGACAATAGAAATAATAATAACAATGATAATAAAAAGTACTGAAAATTATAATAATAAAAAGAAATACACTAATAAAAATAATATTGATAATAATAATAATCATAATGACAATAATAATAATAATAATAATAATAATAATAATAATAGTGATGATAATAATGATAATAATAATAATAATAATAATAATAATGATAGTAATGATAATAATAATAATAATGATAAATATAATAGTGATAATAATAATGATGATAATAATAATTGTAATAATAATAATAATAATGATAATAATAATTGTAATAATAATAATAATAATAATAATGAAAGTAACGATCACAATAATCTAGTAATAAAGGTAATAATAATATAAAAGAGACAATTCACATTACTCTAAACCACAGAACAAAGAAAAAGCAACAGCGTTAAACAGCTTTTGCAACATTAAGAGACGCCGCTTAACGCGCCCTTCGTCAGTGTCTGAGAGAAGTCCAATCCGTCAATCGTGGGTTGATTAGGAAAGCCTCTCCGGAAGAACGGTTTGCACGGCGGTCTTTGGAATCGTAAATCCGGGTTCGATAACGATGATAATAAGGATAACAATGGTAATAAGGATAAAAGTGACGATGCTATTTATCATAATATGTATGATAATAATATTGATAATAGCAATGATAACATTAATGGAAATAACAAAAACAGCAACAATAATAGTGATAATGTTAATGATAATTAGTAGTAGTGATAATGATAATAATGATAATAGGAAAAGTAAGAAGAACGACAATGATAACATTGGTAATGGCAATATTGATAATAGAGATAATTATTAATTTCATAATAAGAAAAAGAAATGATAATGATAATGATGGAAAATATGTTAATGATGATAACAGTACTAATACGGTCCTCAATATTAATAATAATAATAATAATATTAATAATAATGATAATACTATTACTACTACTACTAACAACACCTACAACAAAAATATCCAAAGTAGTAACAATAACAAGGATAATGCTAATATCAATTATCATAACAACAATAATAATAATGGTGATGATGATAATAACAATGATATTAAGGATAGCGATAATAGTAATGATAATGATGATAGTGATGATAATAACGACAACAGCATTTATGGTTATGATAATAAGGATATTAATGATAATAACAACAGCGACTGAAATTACTATAAGAAAAATTATGAAGATAGTAATAGCAATATTCATAATAACGAAGTAATGATGATAATAAGAATTGATAACAAGAGTAATAAAAGAGATCATTGTAATAACAATGATGATGATGGTAAAGATAACAATAACAAGGACAACAACTACAACAATTATGACAATACTTATAATGATAATAGAAATGAAATGGTTTATAAAAAATAACAATGAAAAGGGTAATGACGCAGGAAAACAAAAAGAGAAAGATATATCATACTACTCTAATCGATTGTGTCAGTCTTTGTAAATTATCAAGTTCATGCGTACATCTATTTACATAGAATCCTCGGTGGTGTAACGGTTAGCGCGACGGTGGCTGAATCCGTGGGCTCGGGTTCGATTCCCGGCAGAGAATAGTGAAGATCATTTTTTGTGTGTGTGTGTTCTTTTCCTTCATGTATGGACAAAGCTCCCATAATGATGGTTATGATAATGATGCTAATAACAGTTATAGCAGTATCAATGATGATAATGATAAAGAATATGAATAATAATAATGAAAAGAAGGAGATCCTTAAAGGAATTGTGAGTTATCGTGACAGCGCCATCGTGCGCGCAAACCGTACGCCGGGGGCGGGGGTCAGGGACTGGTGTACGCAAAATAAAAAAATGTCGACCGCGCATGCAATAAGCGCCTCTATGTGATTCAGAAACCAAAGGATTGTCCATACTGCATGAAAATGCACAATAGTCAGGCTGAACATACGGGTACTCCTTTGCCTCCCACATAAGAGCAAACAGTGGTATTTATTCCATCCTTTTATTCAGCACTTTGAGATGTTCCATTCAAAGGTGACAGGAATAAAGTAACCTTCGCGAACAACAAGTTTCTTTTACTCTTTTTGAGGGGAGGAGGGGGGGGGGTATCCAAATGTTGAGAACTGTGAAAGCTCTTACTATTTTAGGGAAAAAAGCTACTTCTATCTAGAGTAATCCCTTCCCTCCTCCTCCTCCTCCTCCTCCTCCTCCTCTCTCTCTCTCTCTCTCTCTCTCTCTCTCTCTCTCTCTCTCTCTCTCTCTCTCTCTCTCTCTCTCTCTCTCTCTCTCTCTCTCTCTCTCTCTCTCTCTCTCTCTCTCCCCCTGTCTGTCTGTTTGTCCACCTATCTGTTCGTCTGTCTGATTCATTTATGTCTCACTTATGAACTACAACAGCAGTTTCCAGGATTGCCGAAAAAGTAAAACACACGACAATATAAGTTTATAAAGTCACAGGAGCTGCCTGTTTGTGAGACCAAATGTGTAGAAATCAGGTCATCTTAAAGAGAGAAAAAACGTTTTTACGCAATAATAATATTGATATTCGACATCAAGTATAGTAATTGATGAATTAATGATTGCAAAAAACAGCAAAAAATAATATCATTATAATAAAATAATGATGATGATAGTAATAATAGCGATAATGATAGTGCATAATAGTTATAATGATGATGATGGTAATGATAATGATGGTAATCAATATCATGATAATAACAGTAAGAGTAAGGGAATAATAATACAAGCAATTATGATAATAATAATAATACTCATGATGATAATTGTTATTTCTTTTTATTTTATTGATAAAAATAACAATAACAGCGAATGTAAAGATGATATTGATAATGATAATGATGATGATGAGGAGGAGGATAGTAATAATAATAATATCAATATTGATAATGAGAATGATGATAATAATAAGAAAAATGAGAATAAGAATAGTAATAATGATAACAGTAATTATAAAAACAAAAAACAGAGACAACAACAATAATAATAATGTTAATATTATTGATTATAATGATAATGATAATGATAAAGAGAAAATCATAATGATACAATTATGGTGATGAGAATTATAAAAGTAAAAATAACGATAACATTAATGATAATATTAATGATAATAATAACAATACTAAGATATGACAGTGGCCATAAATATAATATAGAAAATGACTATGATGATGAAGATAATGAGGAGGAGGAGAATAAAGATGATGATTCAGATTAAAATCCTAATGTTTACAGATTATGATGATAGAAAAAGTGAAAAGAAATTTGAAAAAAGTGCGTGTTAGTCTTCGCCGGAACTGAACCCGAGTCTGCCGCTTCGATGCAGTCGCGAGAACCAC
>NC_091559.1:9329487-9335085 GCF_042767895.1 Penaeus vannamei | reverse complement strand
GGGGAGGGGGAGATAGAGTAGTTTTTTTCCCTATAATATTAAGAGCTGAATTCAAAGTTTTCAACATTATCAAAAACGTACAAAACAAACACTTTTTGGATCCCCCCCCCCTCCTCCCCTCAAAAAGAGTAAAAGAAACTTGTTCGCGAAGGTTACTTTATTCCTGTCACCTTTGAATGGAACATCTCAAAGTGCTGAATAAAAGGATGGAATAAATACCACTGTTTGCTCTCATGTGGGAGGCAAAGGAGTACCCGTATGTTCAACCTGACTATTGTGCATTTTCATGCAGTATGGACAATCCTTTGGTTTCTGAATCACTGGGCATAGAGGCGCTTATTGCATGCGCGGTCGACATTTTTTATTTTGCGTACACCAGTCCCTGCCCCTCTCCCCCCCCCCCCCGCATGTAAAGATCTTGAAAATTGAGCCAAACCTAAAACGGAAATATGCCAACAGTCGAAACAAAACAGATCAGCCTTCAACTTTTTAAATGGCAGGTGTCTCGAAACTGGCAGACATACCAATATTTGCGCACCTACATTCGGGAAAGTTAAAGAAAGAAAATAATAATAATAATAATGATGATGATAATAATAATAAAGACTGACGGCGAGAAGCAACCCGAGATGAGACTGCACACGATGGCGCTGTCACGATAACTGAATTCCTTTAAGGATCTTCTTTTCATCTGGAACGAAAGGCACATCACGCAGCGAGAACTTAGCGAGGTCGCTCACCATGAAGAAAAACAAACATATAATATAGTAATAAAAAAGATAAACAAATAAATAAATAATAACAGGTAATTGCGACTAACCTCAATTCTCTCATTACTGATTTGATGCTAGTCACAACTCCTATTACGAACACACACTAATATGCAAGTGAACACAACTACATGAAACGCGACACGACCACCGCGTCCCACCAAACCCCAAACGACTCCCATTAACGAACGACGACCGACCAGGTCGAGCACGACGCAGCGGCGACTGGCAGGACGCGGCGTCTCTCGTGTTCCAAAAGCTGTGTTGATGCCGCTGCTTTTTCTTTGTTCTGTGGTTTAGAGTAATGGGAATTGTCTCTTTATTCTATTACTATTATCTTTATTACTAGATTATTGTCATTATTACTTTCATTATTATTATCATTAATTTTATTATTATTATTATTATTATTATTATTATTATTATTATTATAATTATCAACATTATTATTATCGTTATTATATTTATTATTATTATTATTGTTATCATTATTATTATTATTATTATTATTATTATTATTATTATTATTATTATCATTATGACTATTATTATTGTTATCATTTTTATTTTTATTAGTAGTATTTCTTTTCATTATCATTTTCAGTACTTTATATTATCATTGTTATTATTTCTATTATCACTATTCTTACCATTACTATATTTGTTATTATTGTCATTTTAATCTTTACTTTCATTATCATTATTATTGTTATCACTATTGTAGTTACTATTACATTCATTATCATTAGCATTATTATTGTTTATGGTCATTGTCGTTGCTCAGTGATCATTATTATAATCATCATTATTATGGTTATCATTGTTAGCATTAATATAACTATCATTACCATTATTATCATTGTTCTTACTCTGAACTACTATCACTATATCATTATCATTATCATCATTTTCATTTTTCATTATCTTTGATTTTTTTCATTATTCCGATCAACATCATTAACATAATTTTTACTATTTTTATTAGTAATTGTTATCTTTGTCACTTCTTGAATCCTTAGTCCTTTTGTAGTGAAGGAAAAAAAAGAAACAAAAGATTTTCATTGTTCTTCATGCCGGGAATCGAACCTGGGTCTACGGAAAGTTCGGAGACCGTTGTGCTAACTCGTTGCACCAATGGCCAGAGGAATTCCTAATTATGTGTTATATAGAATTTTCTAAACATTCATAAGCACTGATGGACGGACACGATTATAAAATGTATCTCTTCCTCATTCAATTTTTGTTGTATTTTTTATGTTCTATGGTTTAGATTAACATGAATTATCTTATTGTTATTATCACGTTTTCGCATCATCATCATTATGATTATTATTACTGCATATCTTATAAATTATATGAGATCATGAATGCTATTATTGTTGTTATTACTGGTGGCAAAAACAATGGCATGATAATAATGAAAAGTTTCAACTTGAAATGCCAAGTTTGATTTTTCAAAAACGGAAAACGAGTAGCACTGGCACCTAGATCACGAGCGCAGACGAGAACCCTCTCCAGTTAAAAAAGACTGCCGCCGTCACCTGCAGTTCTCTACAGCGGAAAGGCGGCTGGACGAGCTACCGTCCAATTCTAGGGCCATGTTCTCTACTCGACTGCTGTTTCAGGCAATAATCCTAGCAAAGATTTCTCTCCAAAATATGCGATTTTAGCGAAAGCCAAATAATGGAGAATGAAGGCTTGTTTTGATGTCCAAAACTGAAACAGGAAAAATGGTGCAATTTTGATAGCCTTTTCATGGGTTGCACATGGCCCGCACGCACACACATACGTATAAACAAATACATACACATACTTAACAGGGGAAGAGTGATTGTCACCGGAGCGGCTGGTTTGCTATTATTCTCTTCATACTATTTTATTTGTTGATGACATTTTTGCTTTTTTGACGTTTTACTATATCGCAATTGTAGACGCATGTTTTCTTTTTCTTTCCTTTATTTTTCTTTTCATTGCCTTCCTTTGCTTTGTTAGAACACTTCTCTCTACATTTTTTTTTCTCCCCTCTCTTTCGTACTCATTTTTTAAATTTGCATTTCTGTCGCACTTTAATTATATTTTCTGCTTTCGCTTTTCTCATTTCCACGTTTCTTTATTTTCACTTTTCTTCGCTTAAATTTCTGTTTTGTTAGTGCAGGTTTTTGCATTTTTTATTTTTCTTTCTTTCGCTTATGTATCGCATTTTGATATATTTTCTACTTGCATTTTTCTCACTCGACTTTATTTTCTAATTATTGAGACGTTTCTCTTTATTTTCCGTATTCGTATTCGATCTCATTTTTTACGGATTTTCTACTTTCCTTTTTTCATTTTCACACGTTAATTAATTAATTAATTTGTTTTTCTTGTTCCTATCCTGTTGAATGAAGATAGAATCTCACAGACATTAATGTATACATTTACAATTACACGATTCATTGGCATAAACGTATATTTTACATAGGAGACGTTCCACACTAAAATAGAAAAGAATGGAATTTTTATTGACTTATCTTGAGTTGCACATGTCCTACACGCACACACATAAGCACAAACAAATACATGCACATATAAAACACACAATAGTGAAAAACTGATTGCAACCGGCGGGCGTCTTGTAATTTTAGTGCCCGGGGCTTTCCATGTCTTTCAGCCCCGGGCGAGGTTGCAACCAGAGGGAGCACTTTTGGCTCCCTTTTGCAGATTCGAACTCGCGATCGCGGGTTTCGAGTCTGGCGCCCTTACCCTCTCGGCCACGGTGTCGAGGGGCAACAGACCTGGGTTGGGAGAAGGTTTTATCCTACATTTGTGTGTGTTCGTTTGTGTGCGTGAGTGCATGCGTATTCGTGTGTGGGTGTGTGTATCTGTTTGTGCGCTTACGGGATACTGATCATGGTAATATAACGATGACAGTTCGATAATGATGATAAACTTTACCCACTCGGCTACGGTGGCGAGAGGTAAGTGGAAAGTTCTGGGAGAGGTCTCAATGTGGTGTGTGAGTGTGTGTGTGTGTGTGTGTGTGTGTGTGTGTGTGTGTGTGTGTGTGTGTGTGTGTGTGAGCTTTCACCATAAGTAAAATGTCTTATTAAGCTTTATTGCATGCGAGGGATTCCGTGAATCATACTTGCATTGAGAGAGAAAGAGGAGATTGAGAAGAGGAGAGGGGGAGAAGAGAGAGAAAGAGAGATTATTGTTTTCAGTCACGTATGCATAATCTGTATTAATGTTGATTTGTTTACTCATATGATTATGGTAAGAACACAATTATATATTCTAAAATCTTTGTTATACTTTCTTTTATTATTTTTCATAATTGTTGTTGTTATTATGATAAATCCTCTTTCTTCTTATTATTATCATTGTTATAATCAACATTATCCTCTTCTTATCAGTAACAAAAGCATTATTATTGTTATATCGTTCTTACATTCGTTCATTGTTCCTACTTTTATAATCCTTTTTAGAATATGTTATTATTGCAGTTATCATTACCATTATCATAATCATTATTCTATATAGTTATACTATTATTATCATTATCATTGTTAATAATATTACTATCATTACTATTGTCATTGTTGTTTGATCATTATTATTAGCATTTTTGATAATGGAAATAACAATTATTATTATCAACATTATTGTTATGTAAAGTCATCTTTTGAATAAACTAGTGTTATGAATGTGAGATGTAGGCTTACAAATAACAGCCTTTTTTCTACACGATTACAATTCTCAATGACTTGCTGTTTAAGGCAATTGCAAATTTTAAAGTGTACAAGTATGCGTTTCTTTCGTAAATGTTTTCACTCTTGTTCATGATGAATATAATTGTTTATATATATCGATTTCATGAATATATAGATTGTAATGTATTTTATTGGCAATAAGAGCATTCATAGTGATATAGGCCTACTTAGATCCCTGTCTAGTTGATTGAAAAGCGACAATCGTTCGTTTTCTATCATTCGCGTCTAATTCCCTTGGAGTGAAATTCAAGGCAGTTGCTGTAATGTACGTAGATTAGACGATAGCATTTCCGTTGATGAGAAACATTTTGTTCATTGATATCATTGTTTTTCAGAAAATGAAAAGTGTTTATTTGCCTACCTCTCTCAAACTCTCCACCTTTCTCCCTCTATATATAAATATATGCATATCTCAGTTTCTCGTCTTCCTATCTGTTTCTATATTTCTCTTTCTCTGCCTGTCGTCTCTCTGTCTCCGCACTTCTTTTTTTCTCCAGCTATCTCTTACCCTACCTGTGTGTATGTGCGTCTCCCTCTTTGCTTACGATGAATACTATCTGTTGTTGAAGAAGAAACGTTTATGGACTAGATTTTATTGTTTCCTTTGGGAATAGATTCTGTGTTCACTTTCATTTCCAATATCATTGTGTCCTTTCCAGCAAACTGAGTCTGTTTTTGGGAGTGTTTCTCGTTTTCATTTCCTCTCTTCCTGAGTGAGAGAGAGAGAGAGAGAGAGAGAGAAAGAGAGAGAGAGAGAGAGAGAGAATTATTGTTATCAAAGATGTATGTATATTCGATATCAACGTTGATTTTATTATTATTATTGCTAAAGTAACAACAGATATATAGTCTAAAACCATTACAAAATTACTGTTACTTTTTTTTTTGTCTTATTATCAGAATCATTATCATTATTATCAAAATCATCACCATCGCTATATTTTTTGTATCATTAATTGTAGTATTAGTGTCATTTGCTTATCGCCATAATAGTCATTGTCATTGTACATGATGGAAAATAACCAAATCTGAAAAAGCCTGCTTCCAGTATTATCCTTATACAAACTTACAGGAAGGAA
>NC_091559.1:9286987-9316987 GCF_042767895.1 Penaeus vannamei | reverse complement strand
AAGAACAGAGTGGATATGGCGAGGTTGATAATTTTATCAAAATCGATGGGACTGAAGTATAACTGTGTTTATAGGCCTATGATAACACATCACATTAGAATATTTATTTTCATTTTAATCATTTTCTAATTTTTAATATCTTTCAACGCAATGTAAACTGAGTTAATTATAAGAATGCACACACTGTATTGCTGAACTGGTAATAAAATGCCTTATTTAAGAATTATATTAACTAATCAGTAAAACATAAAAATATATTGCATAGATAACATTTAGAGAGAGAGAGAGAGAGAGAGCGAGAGAGAGAGAGAGAGAGAGAGAGAGAGAGAGAGAGAGAGAGAGAGAGAGAGAGAGAGAGAGAGAGAGAGAGAGAGAGAGACCTACATAAACACTATACAAATCTAATAAAACTAAATTTCAAATATATCCTATGTGTCCGTAGTGCAGCGGTGGCACGGTCGCCTCGAACACGACTGGCTCGGGTTCGATCCCCGACCTAGACCACAACCATAGAGTTTTATGAAGTTGTTTCAACATCTAAATTTGCTTATACACTCACAAACATTCTTTTGGTTGTCTAATGCACAAGCAGAGCTCTTCATGTATGGTTGTATGAGTTTGCGTTTTGCAATTCACCGTACATGTATGCACACACACACACACACACACACACACACACACACACACACACACACACACACACACACACACACACACATACAAACACACACACACACACACATCCACACACAAACACACATACACACACACGTTCACTACTGATACTAATAATGAGGGTGAATATAATTACATTTATGATAATGAATAATGGTAATTACAATAATGGTTATAAACATGATGACATATTGGTTAAGTTGATAGTAATACTGGTGCCAGCAAGGATAACTATACCAGTTAAAGAAAGAAAGAGAGTGAGAGGAAGGAGAAAGAGAAAGAGATGGGGGAGAGGGGGAGAGGGGAAGGAGAGAGAGAGGGAGAGGGGGGTTACCGAGATATAGAAAGATAGTGCGCTAGCGAGGGATGAAGAGAGAGAAAAGGGGGGGGAGAGAATGGAAAGGGAGAGAAAAGTCATTTTTCGTAATTCAGATTTTTGTCGGATGAATATTTTTCGTGGCCAATTTGCTTTTGAACTCTGAAAACGAGATTAAGTGATCTATGTGTTTTGCAATTGAACACACACACACACACACACACACACACACACACACACACACACACACACACACACACACACACACACACACACACACACACACACACACACACACACATACACACACACACACACACACAAATACATTCACTACTAATACTAATAATGATGGTAAAGATAATTACATTCATGATAATAAACAATTGTAATTACAATAATAGTGAAAAAATGATTACATGATATTGGTTATGATGATAATACTGCTGCCAGTAAAAATGACCATAGCTGCTAAAGAAAGAGAATGAGTGAGAGGAGTAAGGAAAAATAGAGAGTGGTGGGGGAGAGAGGGAGAAGGAGAAAGAGAGGGAGGGAGATATAGAAAGTGAGATAATGTGTTAGCAAGGGAAGAAGAGAGGAGAGAAGGGGGGGCGGAGTTTGAGGAAAGTCATTTTTCGTAATTCTAATTTTTTTGGATTAATGTTTTTCGTGTCCACTCTCTCCCTTTCTCTTTTTATAACATATACACACAAATGAACGCAAAAAAAGTTTCGACCCATTTTCTCATTCAACACGTTTTCTTTTCACTTGTATTCGCTTTATTTTCTGTTTTGTTTGCAAAGTTTCTATATTTTTCTTTATTTCGCATATATATCGGAATTTGACGAATTTTGTACATGAAAATTTTCTCACTCGCCTTTATTTTCCAATGATAGGGACGTTTCTGTTCATTTTTGTTATTCGATTTTTTTTCGCATATATACGCTGAAATAGGAAAGAATGGAATTTTCACGCAAACACATACACACATAAAAAAAGGGAAAAACTGATTGCAACCGACGGGCGTCTTGTATTTTTTGTGCCCGGGGCTTTCCATGTCTTTCAGCCCCGGGCGAGGTTGCAACCAGAGGGAGCACTTTTGGCTCCCTTTTGCAGATTCGAACTCGCGATCGCGGGTTTCGAATCTGGCGCCCTTACCCTCTCGGCCACGGTGTCGAGGGGCAACAGGAATGGGTTGGGAGAGGCTTTTATGCAACATATGTGTGTATTCGTTTGTGTGTGTGTGTATGTGGTTGTATATATGTGTGTACATGTGTGTCTGTGTGTATGTCTAAATGTGTTTTAGTGTGAAAGAGGGTGGGTTGAAGGGGTGTGCGCGTGTGTATGTGTGCGTCATGATACGATACCGATAGTTATATGGCGATAATGCGATGATGGTATATATATATATATATATATATATATATATATATATATATATATATATATATATATATATATATATATATATATATTTTTTTTTTCTTACATCGGGAAAGGTAGCTGACGATCCGTCTAATCGTAAACCATGTTCTCTGCTCGACTGCTGTTTCACGAATAATTCCCTCCAAAATAAGATATTTTAGCGAAAGCAAAGCGATGCAGAATGAGAGCTTGTTTGGCGTCCCACACTGAAACACGAAAATGTGAGGTAATTTTTATTGAATGGAGGCATGCACACATATATACAGAGCAAATATTGTACATCTATACTTTCTTATTTGTCAACGTCATTTCTCCTTTCTTCTAACGTTTTACTCTATTGCATTTTTCCATCTTATAAGATTTGACGCATGCATAATAGCACTTTTCTTTGCCTATTTCGTATTCATTTCGCAATTTTTATTTCTTTTCGCAGTGTTTCTCTTAATTTGCATTTTTCATCACACTCTAGACCCGTTTTCTTTTTTCGATTCTTCTTATTTACACACCTTTCACTTTTTTCGCTCTATTTTCTGTTTGCTATAGCTGTTTATTTCCCACTTTTTATCTCGCATAGTTATCGCACATTTGACGCATAGTTTACTTTCCCTTTTTGTCACTTTCCTTTATGTTCTAATGATGGGGTCGATTCTCTTAATTTTGTTGAACTTTTATCGCATATTTGACGCATTTTCTATTTTCGCTTTTTCTCATCTTCCCGCATATTTCTTATAGTTTGTTGCTCTTCTTAAATTTTCTGTGTTTCTCCGCTTATTTTGGTTGCCTTACCTGTTCGAATTTACATATTACAAACATATTTATTTACTCAATATACACACAAATATTAAGGGACACTGAATTTCACAGACATATTAATATACACACATAATTACACGCTCCACTGGAATATGCGTAAATTGTTCATAGAAGAAATATGGCTTGTTTGGATGTCCTGATTGCATCCCGGCGGGCGTCTCTTTTTGTGCCCGGGGCTTTTCATGTCTTTCAGCCCCGGGCGAGGTTGCAACCAGAGGGAGCACTTTTGGCTCCCTTTTGCAGATTCGAACTCGCGATCGCGGGTTTCGAATCTGGCGCCCTTACCCTCTCGGCCACGGTGACGAGGGGCAACAGGAAGGGGTTGGGAGAGGCCTTTATGCAACATGTGCAACATATATGTGATAATGTGTGAGCGTGCGTGTATGCGTGAGCGCGCGTGTGTATGTGTGTAAGCGTGTGAGCGCGCGTATGTATGTGTGTGCGAGCGCGTGATACTCAGGATGATTATATGACGATGGTGATGCGACAATGAAGGTGAAAATAATGGGTGATGAAGGTAATTTCCAGATCGTGGATAAGCCCGGAATAGGTTTGGACGCTCGGGTCGAAAATGTGAATGCACGAAACGGAATAAAAAGTCAAATACAAACTAAAAGCATTCAAAAATGAATTAGAATATGGAACAACTGAATTTCTTTCGAATGTAGTTCGCAAAAGTGTAAAATCTTATACCGAGCCAAAGTGACACAAATGTGCAGCTGAATGAGCAAATTACTTTATTAAGGCCCTTCCCTCCCCCTCCAAGGCCCTCTCTCTCTCTCTCTCTCTCTCTCTCTCTCTCTCTCTCTCTCTCTCTCTCGCTCTTTCTCTCTCTCTCGCTCTTTCTCTCTCTCTCACTCTTTCTCTCTCTCTCTCTCTTTCTCTCTTTCTCTTTCTCTCTTCGCAACTTTCTTTTCTAAGCAGAGCGGAGAAAGATTGGGGAAGAGAAAGGAAGTATAATGATAAAAGAGAAAAGAGACTTCAATGAAAACAAGAGGAGTGTGAAGGAGAACATGATAAGGTCAGAAAGCAGATGTGATCAATATTGGCCCAGGACAAAGAAGATCAGTGTGATGAACAGCGAAGAGACACAATCGATAAAAAAGATGGAACAAGCGACTTCCTCCAATAAAGAGAAAGAAGAAAATCAAATGAACGATAAAAATTACCAGCGTAGAAAAAATAAATTCATAAAATGTTAAACAAGCGATATAGATAAGACTACCTTCATTCTTATTTCATCTGAAAATGTGCCTGTGTGTGTGTGGGGGGGGGGGGGGGGCGTGATAAGGGTCTGTCGTGAATCACGTGTTTTCGCGGTGACCACGACGCAAATAAGTCATCAAAACCCCCTCTCACTATCACTCTCCCACAGGCACCAAAAGAAATCGGAAAATATATCTAAGGGCAATAACTAGCAGTGTTTTATCTCCGCGGGGTGAGGATGCCGCGAATTCGCCCCGAGGCTACCCACCTGCATAGAAAACGGGGCACAAGGGAAGGAAAGCGCTGTCACCACTCCTCCTCCTTTCTTTTATTGTTTTATTTTTTGTCTGTTTTATTGTTTTAAACGTTCTTTTTAAATGTGTTTTATTATTCCACACTAAATGCAAGGAACCATTATACATAAAAGTGGCAGAAAAAGTGAACGAGGAAGGATCACGTGTTTTATCTTTTATTTAATTCACTATCTATTATTTTAGCTCTTTTGTAATCCTTTTAAGTATTTAATTTATTAATTTTAGTTTTCTAATGGTGTTTTTAAAGATGTTAATAACTTTAGAGATTCAACTCCTCAATTACTCTTTCGCGCCACAGAGTTAAAAAGAAACCGAAGAGGCAAGAATAGGGGGATTGCTATTCGGGTCACAGGAGGAACCAGACGTGGTGAGGAACCCCGGAATGGGCTTCCTTAAGAGCTAAGTGGTCGTGAGAATTAGCAATTAAGGTATCAGGAGACATTGGTGATTTTTTTAGTAAAGCACAGTGATTTGATGAGACCGGTGCCTCATAAGTATTTTAATGTGTCCTTGCGTTCACGTGTTTTTATTTTTTTTCTTGTTTTACCAGTGTTTGTGTTTTACGTTTGTGTTTTAGTGTGTTTTACGTTTGTGTTTTAGTGTGTTTTACGTTTGTGTTTTAGTGTGTTTTACGTTTGTGTTTTAGTGTGTTTTACGTTTGTGTTTTACGTTTGTGTTTTAGTGTGTTTTACGTTTGTGTTTTAGTGTGTTTTACGTTTGTGTTTTAGTGTGTTTTACGTTTGTGTTTGTGTGTTTTACGTTTGTATTTTCGTTCATTTTCAGGGTTTTATGTCCGTGTTCTAGTTTTACCTTAGTGTTTTATGTTCAAGCCCGTTTTAGTTTTATTCCTTGATGTTCTTATGTTTTTTGAGTTTTAATAAATTAATAATATTTTAAGATTGTTTAGAGACCCCTCGCAGTACTGTAGTCAATGGGTGAGACAAGGATTGTAAAAGGAAGAAATAATTAGACTAGTATCATAATGCGCATAAGCATCGCGGGACCAATCTGCGTCCGGGAGATCTTCCCCCGCACACGTCTCCTCTCGGCTTAAAGGACACGTCTACCGTACTCTCGCACACTACATGTACACACCTTTCTCTCTCTCTCTCACACACACACACATACACTCCCTATCTTTCCGTTCCTTACACTCTTCCTTTACACTATCACCTCACAACCATTACACAAACGTTCCCATACGTATTAAATGGGTGGTGGCAGTGAGCTAATTTCCTATCTTGCGAGAGTTTCTCTTTCCTTATACGGCCGCTACAGGTCAACCAAAGCCTCTGGGCTGCCCCCCCCCCTTCAATTCTGAACCCCCTCTGGAACACGATTATTTTGGCTCAGAATGTTATAGGATATGCAGACACCACTGATTACAATAGTACTGAATCTCCCCCTCTCTCTCCCTCAGGCTTTTATCCGTTGACGTTGGCTATTTTGGACCTTGACTTTAAAACTATTTTAAAACTTGCATGGTGACATAAGGGAATGGGAGATAAGCATCGTGAAAACGAAATTAAATAAGTAACAAACATAACAAATGAAAGTTAAGACTGCCTACAAATGTAACACAGTAAGAATTAAAGCCCACAAGTAGATTTTAACTCTGGTTATAATATCAGTAAAAGATGGGGAGAGAGTGAGAGACAGAGGCAGAGATGGGATAGAGAAGTGGAAAGAAAAGAAATGCAGATAAAGAGGGGGGTTGAATAGAGAAATACTCCCAAACACATATTCATTTTGCTGAAAAGGACATAATGATATAAATAAGAGTAAACACAATATCTACTCCCACCGAAAACAATGAAATGCAGTCCACGTAAGTTTCTTCTTCAATACTGTAACATATTTATCGTAAGCAAAGGAGAGTCACACACATACATTTACATAAAGAGAAAGGAGGATAGTTAGAAAGAGGTAGACATATAAAACAATTATATATATATATATATATATATATATATATATATATATATATATATATATATATATATATATATAATGATAATCAAAATGTATCTCAACAATGGTAATAATTTAATCTAGTCTACGTACATTTCGTCCTTAAAAAAATAAATAAATAAAATAAAATAATAATAATAATAATAAAATTACAGAAATTGCAAGGGAATTAGACACGAATGATAGAAAACGAACGACTGTCGCTTGTCAATCAACTGCACAGGGATCTTTAACACTAAGTAGGCCTATAAGAAGATTCTTATTGGCAATAAAATACTTTACAACCTATATATTCATAGAGTCCATACATATAAACAACTGTATTCATCATGAACATGAGTGAAATAATTTACGAAAAAATGCACATACTTGTACACATTAAGATTCGTAATCACTGTAAACAGCAAGTCATTGAAAATTCTACTGGTGCAGAAATCAAGAAATAGCCGTTATTTCTACGCCTACATCTCAAATCATACACATGAGTTTGTCCAAAGACGACTTAGCAGAATAAATGTGATAATGAGGATTATCATTATTATCAATCACAACAGCAGCAATAGTGATAAAAATGATAATGGTAATATTCATAATGATAATATTGATAATGACCGTAATAGTAAAATAAAAATCATAAAAGAATAACAGAATGATTTTGATAATGGTAATAACTGCAATAATGACATATTTTAATAATGATAATAAAAGTAACAATGGATAAATGCCACCAATCACAAGAATGATAAAACATTTATAATTATTTTTTTCAGATAAGAATACATGATTGATAATAATCTGTCTCTCTTTCTCTTCTCAATCTCAATCTCTATCTTCTCTTCTTTTCTCTTCTCTTCTCTTCTAAATCTCTCTCTCCTTCTCTTATCTTATAATTATTATTTGGATTTGTATCAAAATCATTGCGTAGAACAAGTATTGTTTTTACCTTTTTTACAGTTATTATAATCAATGCCAAGAAGAGAAACAGGAAAGAAGGGAACCCGGAAAATCATATTTGTAAGTAGTCACTTGTCTTTTATTATGTTCTTATAAATTCACTTATAAAAGTCACCTTTGTTAATGTCATCTTTACTGTAATTATTCTTTGAACCATTATCTTCACATCTACTGCCGTTGGCTGATCATTATCATTATATTACTATTCTTGTTCTTGTGTTTGTTTTATTATTATTAACATCATTATTATTACTCTTTGCATCGTTATCTCAATAAGGATGGCTATTACAAATAACTAAAGAAAAAAAAATCAAATCTTGTCTCCGCCGGGACTCGAACCCGGTGTTCCCGCTTTAGAGGCGGCTGCGTTGCCGTTACACCACGGGGACTCACTAATAGTAAATGGAGAACTATATTGAGATACTTTTTTTAAGATCATTATTTATATATTCATTTCCTAACATGTTTTTGTATGTGATTATCTATTCATTTGTGTGTTTATTTATCTTCTACATATTTGTTTAACTGTTTTGGACAGATATATAATGATACTGGAAGCAGACTTTCTCGGATTATGCTATTATTCCCCCATGTGTTTTTTATTGTGACAATGACTGATATGGCGATAAACAATACTACAACTAATGATGAAATATATAAACACACACACACACACACACACACATACACTTTAAACATATATATATATATATATATATATATATATATATATATATATATATATATATATATATATATATATATATATATATATATATATATATATATATATATATATATATATATATATATATATATATATATATATATATATATATATATATATAGCGATGGTGATGATATGGATATCGATAAGGGAATCACAAAGTTGGTAATTGTAATGATTCTATTAATAAGACAACGGTAACAACGGTGATAATATCAACAATGATATAGAATATACATACATCACCGATAACAATGATATTTAATCTCTCCCTCCCTCTCTCTCTCTCTCTCTCTCTCTCTCTCTCTCTCTCTCTCTCTCTCTCTCTCTCTCTCTCTCTCTCTCTCTCCTTCATCTCTACCTGTTTGTCTGTTTATCTGTCTCTTTTCTCTGTCTGTCTCTCTGTCTGTCTGCCTCTCTCTCTCGCGCGCGCTTCTTGCTCTCTCTAAAATAGGGGACCTTTGGTGTGATATATTCCGATATCATATTTTGATGTTTACAAAGAAATAAAGCATCCTCAATGAAATAGCAATTTTAAAACAAATTTTACATATGTGGCGAGGTAACCTATTTCTTATTTGATAATTTTCTATAAATACTGAATACTGAATGTCAACCATAGACATTTTCATGCAATGTTGATAAGTCTCTTTCATAAACGTTACGAATTCATTCTCTGTTTCATCAAATTACATATAGAAAACCAGAGCGACCCACAGCGGTGAAAGATATCATAAAAGAGATATATTTGATTCTGCCTTTGGATGTCTTGTTTATAAGGTACAGCAGTGTCCAGCTTTGTCGAAATTTACAATATATGACAAAATCAGAAAGGGACAAGTCACGCGAGTCTATTTTGAGACTTTTTTGCCCATGCCACAGATGTCATTCTAAAGAAAAATTAGTTTACACGACCATATTTAATGATTATGCTAATGATAATCACCAACAATAGGAAGGAAATTTATGAGAAAAACCAAGACTATGAAAATTCACGAAAAGCAATAATAAAACTAAGAATGATGAAAAGAGTATTAATATCAGTATTATTCATGATGATAACATAAAATTAATAATCATAATAATGGAACGGTAACTATAATGATGATAAAAATGTTGACGATAAACAAATTATGATTATAGTTATGATGATGATGATAAGAATATAGTGATGATGACGATTATGATGATTATATGGGTGAGGATAATACTAATACTAATGATGATAATGATAACGATATTGATAACAATAAAAGCTATGATGATGAGGATGAAATCAGAGATATACAAGAAAGGAAATAATATCAACAAGATTTCTATGATATTGATAAGAAACATGTTAATAAATATGGATATAAATAAAAACAACTTCCAAGAAAATCACTGATTCGCGCAATAACATAAAATATAAATAAAGGAAAAACAAAAAGGTCGGTGTTTGTCCCCGTCGGGAATCGAACCCGAGATCTGATTTAGAGTCTGCCACGTTAACCACTACGTCACAAGAACTTACAACTAATTGAGAAGAAACCTATTTTTATATAGAATAATCCCCTCCCCCCTTCTCTGTGCATGTGTGTGAGTCTGTGTATATGTGTGTGTGTGCCTGTCGGTTCGTCTGTCTGGCTTTATATCTGTGTGTGTGTGTGTGTCTCTCTCTCTCTCTCTCTCTCTCTCTCTCTCTCTCTCTCTCTCTCTCTCTCTCTCTCTCTCTCTCTCTCTCTCTCTCTCTCTCTCTCTCTCTCTCTCTCTCTCTCTCTTTCTGTTTCTGTTTCTCTCTCTCTCTCTCTTTCATATGTGGTACTAAACTTACCAAAGAACGAATAGCTATTCAATAAAATAGCTGTATATATATATATATATATATATATATATATATATATATATATATATATATATATATATATATATATGTGTGTGTGTGTGTGTGTGTGTGTGTGTGTGTGTGTGTGTGTGTGTGTGTGTGTGTGTGTGTGTGTGTGTGTGTGTGTGTGTGTGTGTGTGTGTGTGTGTGTGTGTGTGTGTGTGTGTGTATTCTGAATTCAAGGCAAACTACTACAGTTTATTCTCGATATTTCTTATAAACACCTAGCATTCAAATATACAATAATTTGAGCCGCAGTAATTTTTGTTATGCTAACAATTCTTTTGTATACATGCTATGAAAGTTTCAGGTTCATAAGATTATGAATAGGATTCATCAAATTTAAGAAACTAAATAATCACACACAAAAAAGATATTCAGTATTTATTTTTTATAAGCGACCTGAAGTGGTGATATATATATCACTAAGTTAGGAGGGGAAAATTATACCTGACTCTGGCCTTTTGACGTCTCATTTGTGAAGGATAACAGCAGGTTCCAGCATTGCCCAAAGGAAAACACACGGCGATAATACGGTCATCCGAGAGAAAAATAGGGTGATATATGAACTGATCACGATAACAATGGCAATACCAAAATAACAAAATTAAAATTCGATATCAGTGATAGCAAGGATAAAAAGATGTATTAATAATGCCAATCATAACAGCAGAAATTGTTATATAATAAAGGCACGATGATAATGATACTGATAATAACGGTAATGATAGTATATAATAGTTATAATGATGATGATACATTAATAGTATTAAGATAATGCTAATAGCAATACTAATAAAGACTCATATTTTGATATGGTAATGATAACAATAATGCTGATAATGTAAGCGTGAACATGTGATATTCTAAAAATAGCCCGGCCTGGTGTCTCTGTCACTATCTCTCTCTCTCTCCTCTCTATGCGTTCTTGTTTCTGTCTCACTCTTTTTCTCTCTGTCTGTGTTTCTCTCTCTGTATCTTCCTTTCCTTCCCTCTCTACTTGTCTGTCTCTATTCTCCCTTTGTCTGTCACTGTCTGTCTGACTCTCTCTCTCTCTCTCTCTCTCTCTCTCTCTCTCTCTCTCTCTCTCTCTCTCTCTCTCTCTCTCTCTCTCTCTCTCTCTCTCTCTCTCTCTCTCTCTCTCTCTCTCTAAAATAGGGGACTTGTGGTGTGATATATTCCGATTTTATATTTCTCATGCTGTTAACAAAGAAAGAAAGACAAATGAAATAGCAATTTTAAAAGAAAAAAATATATATTTTAGACAAGTGGCAAGACAGCATGGTTTTTAATCGATACTGAACACTAGATTTCGACCGCTGACAATGTCAAATAATATTGATCAATCTCCTTTTCTGTTTTTTTTTTTTTTTTTTTTTTTTTTTCAAATTGCATACATGATTGTGGAAATGAAGGGATTAGAAAAATCTAAATAAATAAAATATTTTCTCTGAGCGACCTGGAGCCATCAATCCGTTCAAATAATTAAACGAGCAATAAAAATATGAATGAATAAACATAAATAGAAGGAATGATAAAAATAGTATTAATATTAATTATGATTATGATGATATATAATTATCACTATAACTATAATAACTATAACTATAATAATTATAATAATGATAACGATAGATAATAACATTACAGTTCAGATAATGATAAGAATACAATGATATTAATGAAAAAAGAAACGTTGAAGGGAAAGCCATTTGATCTCCCATAAAGAATATATATATATTTTTTTTCAGTCGTATGTTTTATTCATGTTTTTGTTGTTGTTAATCTTTGTTAATCTATTGCAACGATTCATAATAATGAGAAAAAAATGCATTTTCGATCCTACATTCTAAGTAAAAACTGATTGCAACTTGGCGCTTTTCATTTCTTTTTTTAAGCCCGGAGCTTTTCATGTCTTTCAGCCCCGGGCAATGTTGCAATCAGAGGGAGCATTTTTAGCTCCCTCTCATTGCAACTACTTTTCTTTTTTAAAGCCCGGGGTTTTTCATGTATTTCAACCCCGGGCAATGTTGCAATCAGAGGGAGCATTTCTTTTTTGCTCCCTTTTGTGGATTCGAACCCGCAACAGCGTATCCGAGACCCGCTGTTGCGGATTCGAACTGGCGCCTTACCCGCTCGGCCACCGTGGCCGAGGGGCAATGGGAAAGGTTTGGAAGTGGTATTTGTGTTACATCTTTTTGAAAAAGACAGGGAGAGAGAGAGAGAGAGAGGGGTAGAGAGAGAGAGAGAGAGAGAGAGAGAGAGAGAGAGAGAGAGAGAGAGAGAGAGAGAGAGAGCGAGAGAGCGAGAGAGAGAGAGAGAGAGGGGGGGGACACAGAGAGAGAGACAGACAGACAGATAAAGAGTGTATGCATGTGCTTGTGCGCGTGCATGTGTATTTATGTTTATGTCTCCGTGTGTATGCGTGTTTGCGTGGGCGTGTTCGTCTGTATGTGCGTGTGCGTGTGTATGTATGTGTGTGTGTGTGTGTGTGTATGTGAGTTCATTTGTAGCACGGGTATGTGTGTGTACGGGTATGTTAAAGACGACTGTGTTAACGACTGCACCACGTCGGCTTTTTTGCTTAGATGAATTTAAATAAATCTAAATCCTTGTGAATATAATCATTATTATTACTATTTTTATTTTCATTGTTATTACCATCATTTTTATCATTATTATTATCATCATTATCATTACTGCTATCGTTGCTATTAGTATCATCATTAATTTCTTCATTATTATCTTTATCATCATTATCATTATCATGATTAAAATCATCATTGTTATTATTATCATCATGATGGTCATTATCAGTATAATCATTATCTATTGTTATTATTATTATCATCATCATTAGCATTATTTTCATCATTACTATTAAAATTATCATTATTTCAATTATTTTCATATAGGCCTTTTATGTAACCTTGTTACTTTCTTTTCATATTTCTTCTTTTTCTTTTCTTTTCATTTTCATTATTTGCGCATTTTACTTTGTTGCCTTTATCATAGTTTCTTACGCCTTTGATTCTTACCTGCGGGGAGGCTGTATTTTTGTTTTATTATGAGATTTGAATGCTATTTGATCGCGGCTGATTGGGGAAAGAAATTACGAGAAGCTGTTTGTGGCCAGTCATTTATACACAGAGAGAAAGAGGGGGGAAATAACGAAGAAAACAAGACAAAAACAGATATACAGCATAGGCCGATGTGAAAAGGAAAAGGAAAAGGAAACGAGAATTCAGAGATTATCGGTCAAGGCAGGAAATTAGAGAGAAAATGGGGAAACGGGGAAAGAGGAATTCACAGAAATGTCAAATAGATGATAAGGGGAAAATGTCAGAAAGACAAAAAGGAAAAGAAAAGAAAACAAAACAAAAATGATGAACAAAGGGGTTAAAAACTGAGAGAGATTCGAAAGAATAAACAGAGAAAATGGAAATCAAGAATGTAATTAAGAAATGAGAAAAGGGCAAGACCATCAAAAGGGGAAGGGTTAAGGAAGGAAGAAAGGCGAGAGGAAGAGCGAAGAAAAGCATTTAAAGAGAGATTTCCCTTTTCTCTTTTTCTTATCTATTTTTTCCTTTTATTAACGAAGACTTTTCAACACTTCCCTTCTCGCGGTCCGAGATGGGCAGCGCAGAGGATCATTATTATCGTTGTTATTTTTATTGCTATCATTATCATTATTACTATCATTATGATTGTGATTATCATCATTATGATTATTATCAACATTATAGTTATCATCATTATCATTACTATTTCTATTATTATCATTATTACTATCATTATTATTATTAATTTATCATTATCATAATTATAATTATTATTACAATTATTATTATTATTAATATTATCATTATCATTAGTATTATTATCATCATTGTCACTATCATTGTTTTTATACAGTTTTCCTATAACAACATTGTGTTTATGTAGTTTTTTTTACCATAATCATTATCATTATTAATATTCTTATCTTTATCGTCATCATCATCGTTATTACTATGAACGATATAGATGATGAATATTTCTTTTTCTAATGTTTTGATGCAATTACTGGACAATGAGAGAGAGAGAGAGAGAGAGAGAGAGAGAGAGAGAGAGAGAGAGAGAGAGAGAGAGAGAGAGAGAGAGAGAGAGAGAGAGAGAGAGAGAGAATAACGAGATAGTAAAAACGAGAGAGAGAGGATATGGGGAGACAGAGAGCGAGCGTGAAAGATGGAGAGAAAGAGAATGGTGTAAGCGTAGTAATGAAAGGGATTATAAAATTGTCAAGCGTTTCCTCTCGAGGTCGAACCGAGAATCTTGCGTGTGAACCGAACGTGACAAACGAGAATTTCAACATCTTTGTGATAATAACGGATAATAACTGTCATTCCTAACCACCTGTGCAAAACCTCGACCTAAGAGAGAAAATCAATCAAAACATTCTTTTTTTCAAGGATGCTTAATGATCACCGGATGTCAGCGAGGACCGAAATGAAAAATCTTCCAAAAGGAGAATAAAACAAGAAAGAAAAAAAAAAACACTGGCGGTTCTCCTGCAGTGCAGTGCATCTGCATCCTTCAATATCTAATTGTTTACCCTGTTATTGCTGTAGTGTTATACAGATAAATGAATAAATAAATAAATAAAGAAAGAAAGAAAATAAATATTTTCCTTTTGGCTTTCCTCATAAGTGTAAGACATTCTCCATTGAAAGGTAACTAAGCTGATCCTTTTAATTCAATGCTTGCAATATTGATTTACATATATATTCATTATTTACTGGTTTAAGAACTTAAATTGGTGTTGAATAACTTTTATGTAACATATTATATATATATATATATATATATATATATATATATATATATATATATATATATATATATATATATATATATATATATATATATATATATATATATATATATACATATGTACATATATATAGTTATTTATATATGTGTATAAGTGTATAAATAAGCATATGTATATCACACACACACACATAAGTGTGTATATATTTATGTATGTACATATATGTGTGTGTGTACATATTTGTGTATCTATATATAAGCATGCTTATATATTTATTTACACACACGCATACATGCACACACACACACACACACACACACACACACACACACACACACACACACACACACACACACACACATATATAGGAGCACATACATTGTGTGTATATATATATATATATATATACATATATATTCATATATACCTATTTATATTTACACACAATAAATGTGAAATAGTGGATATCTCTTTCGTTCTTTATCTTTTTTCACTCATATTCTCGGTTTTTGTTTTTATCATTGTTATCATTCTCTCAGTCTCTCCCTCCTCCTCTCTCTCTCTCTCTCGCTTTCAACCACTATTTACAACAGAATATAAAACAATGAAGCATCCAACATTACGATCGTTTCCGTGTTGTAGTGGTTATCACGTGCGCTTCACACGCTCAAGGTCCTCGGTTCGATCCCGAGCGGAAACAACGACAATTGATTTTGGAAGAATTTTACTCTCCGTGTCTTAGTGAAACAGCTGGTGATGCTGCAGTGACCTGGATTGCAGCCTCCACGTCAGAGGATGACCCTCCGAGCGGCATCCGAACGTCTGGCGCCACCGAGATGTTAGAGGATGCCTGTTGCTACTGAATGATCACAAGATTGGTCGGATGCCCTATTTTTTCTGTATATTACTTCTTTCTACTGCAGCGTCCACAATTTAGTGTAATTAACGTCAGATCACATTCAAAATGCCCAGTGCGCATTCCCACATCCGCATTTCAAGTACCCACAATCCCCACACCCACGTAGACAGCCAGCACTAGTTTCCCACACGAGGGATGCACGCCAGAGATCAGCCTCGGCGTGGACCTTTTCGTTGAACTCAATACACGAAAAGGCGAGAGGGCAGTCTTATCGTCGAAAATTATTTTCTCCTTTTCTCTTTCTCTCACTTTTACTTTCAATCTCTCTCTCTCTTACTCACACACATCCTCTCTCTCTCTCTATCTATTTCTATCTCACTCCCTCCTCTCTCTGTTACTCACACTCACCTCTTCTCTTTTTTTCTTTTTTTATTTCTGTCTCTCCATCTCCTTCCATCTCTCTGTCTCACTCGCTCAAGCACACTCTCAGACTGTCTATATATCTTTCCATCCTTCTTTATCTCTCTTTCTCTCTCATTCCCTCTCTTTATCACTCTCGGGACTCTTTGTCTATATACCTCTCTGTTTATATCTCTCTTCACCCTCACACCCTATCTATCTTTCTCTCTTTATCTATCACTCTCTCTCTATTTCACCCTCCCCCTCTCTCTCTCCCTCTTCTTTCCTCCCAAACTCCCGCCTTACTCTTCCACACAAACTCTCTCCCTTCTCACCACCCCTTTCTCTCTGTGTGTGACTTTTTCTATCTCTTTCTGTCTATTTCTTTCTCTCTCTTTCAGACGCTATCTGTTTCTCCCTCCCCCCACCATTTCCTTTCTCTGTCTCTGTACTCACTCTCTCTTTCCCTCTCTCCGTTTCTCTCGCCCTCTCTTTCACAAGCATAAACTACGGTGACAATAATAGGGTGACGAAGAACTGCAATTCACTGCAGGAGAACCGCAATTATTAACATTTTTTCCTTTCGTTTGTAATAGGCGTTTCATTTCGGTCTTCGCTGACTTCGGTGTTCATTAATCATCCTTGGAAAGAAGATGTTTTGAATAATTTCCTCTCTTAAGTAAAGGTTTTGCACATGCGGTTAGGAATAACATAGTTTTTATTCGTCATTTTAACATAGATGGTATTATAAGCAGTCATGTTCGGTTCGATCTCGAGCGGAAACACCTGGCAATGTTATGTCTTTTTCATTTCTACGCATCTACCATTCTTTCTCCTACTTTTTTTTCTCTCTTTCGGTAATCCTCATCTATTTCTCTATTTCATTTATTTTCGCTCTCTGCCATCCTCCCCCCTATTATCTCTTTCTCTCTGGCATTAACTAGTACTTAAATCAAAACACTGAACACTGAACGCTTAATATAATAACTTTCCCGCAGTGTACTTGTTGTCACGTGCACTTCACACGAGCAAGGTCCTCGGTTCGATCCCGAGCGGTGACAATGTTATTATTTTTCTATCTGCTTTCTCATCAGAGAGAGAGAGAGAGAGAGAGAGAGAGAGAGAGAGAGAGAGAGAGAGAGAGAGAGAGAGAGAGAGAGAGAGAGAGAGAGAGAGAGAGAGAGAGAGAGAGAATCTGAATGGAATTTAAAATGTTAAAGTTTTACAAATTGATCATTTCATGCAGAAAATTATAGTTTATCGCATAGTGACACATTTTCTACTTTCACATTTTGCAATTTTCACACCTTACTTTTTTCCTAGTTATTGTTTTGTTCCTCATCTATATTCTTTGTGTTTCGCCTTTTTCTTTTACCTTTCTTAGATTTTACCTCACAAATTCGATGACATATTTCCACACATGAATGGAGATAAAATTTCCGGGACATATTTCTGTACATTTGAATAAACGTATATTTTACAAAGAAATGTCTTCTTTTGGCGTCCTACACTGAAATAGGAAAAAACAATATGTTATTTTTATTAGCAGCATGAGTTGCACATAGCCCACACGAGCACACTCAAGTACAAACACATACATAAAAATACACAATAGGGAAAAACTGATTGCAACCCGGCGGGCGTCTCTTTTTGTGCCCGGGGCTTTTCATGTCTTTCAGCCCCGGGCGAGGTTGCAACCAGAGGGAGCACTTTTGGCTCCCTTTTGCAGATTCGAACTCGCGATCGCGGGTTTCGAATCTGGCGCCCTTACCCTCTCGGCCACGGTGTCGAGGGGCAATAGGAAAGGGTTGGGAGAGGTATTTATCCAACATGTGTGTGTTCATCATTTGTGTGCGTGCGTGCGTATGTGTGTTTGTATGTGTGTGTGTACCTGTGTGTGCGCCTACGCTTTACTGATCACCGTTATATGACAATGACGATGATGATTCGATAATGATGGTGATAATAAACTTGACCCACTCGGCCACGGTGGCGAGGGGCAAGAGGAATGTTTTGGGAGAGGTCTCTGTGTACCTTGTGGTGTGTGTGTGTGTGTGTGTGTGTGTGTGTGTGTGTGTGTGTGTGTGTGTGTGTGTGTGTGTGTGTGTGATACAATAATGATTATTATGCAATAGCATAATAATATTTTAAAAAGTTTCAAACTGAACTGCCAGTTTGGTTTTCAAAGACGGAAAATAAATAACTGGCATTAGATCATAAGCACAGAAAGAACCCTCTCAGTCGTCGCCGCCGTTATCGCAGTACTTGCACTGGTAAACGTGGCTGACGAGCAATCTAATCAGAGACATCATTCTGTCCTCGCCTGCTGTTCCAGGGAATAATCCCGCAAAAACTTCTCTCCAAAATAAGTTATTTCAGCGGAAGCCAAACAATACAGAATGAAGGATTGTTTAGACGTCCTACAATGAAACAGGAAAAATGGTGGATTTTTCATCGACCTATCATGAGTCGCACATGGCCCACACGCACACACATATGTACAAAAAACTGATACAAAGGTAATAACACAAAGAAGATAGTAATTACAATAGTGATGAAAATGATAGTAATTATAATATACCTAATGTTAATATCAATAAGAATATAGTAATGATGATAAAAAGAACAATGATAGTGATAATAACAATGACAGTAACAGTACTACTACTGCTAATGATAATAATAATAAAGATAATACTGATAAATGTAATGATAAAAGGAATAATGATGCAAAGGATAATTATGATTATAACTATGATGAAGTTGGTGATGATGATGAGATGAGGTTATTATCATTATGGTAGGGATTGTGGATACAGATTATGAGAAATAACAGTATTGCCTGTAACGACTATGATGCTGATCCTAACAGGATATTTGTTAACGACTGATAGATGTGAAGCGCAATTCAAATACTATGCGATTGGATCCTAAGAACATGCTTTGCACAGATTACACTCTTTGCAGTCGGGTTCAATTCCTTATGGGTAGATCCCTTCTAGTTTCTCTTGTCCCTTGCAAATATGTAATATTTATATTTAAATATGGACAAAAATATTCATGCTTATAGCTGAATCACAAAAAAAAAAAAAACGAAAGCACAAACAAAATCTAAAAAAGGAAGCTTAAAGATAAAGCAATGATAAGGATAATAATAATGAAAATAATAATAATGATATAAAAATTATAGTAATAATAATAATAACAATAATAGGAATAATACTTATTCCTCTTCTCTCAGTTGTTTTCCTGCAGATTCCTACTTTAATTGGCTGTCTAAAGCACAGTACAACCCATCATAAGATACCAAAAACCACATTACATTCCAAAATACTGTGTACCAGTAGAACAGAGAACCAATGCAGCAGAACAGCCAGCCATGAACCTCGGTCATTCCCTAATTGCAACCGGAAAAGATGGCAAAAACAGATTGTGCAAAAAAGGGCAATAATAGATGAAATATCCCCCTTCCCTCCTCCTTTTCTCTCGCTCTCGCTTCCCATCTCCCTTTCTCTCTCTCTTTTCTCTGCTCTCTCTGTCTCAGTATCTCTTTCTCTTCCACCCTTTCTCTCTCTCCCTACCCTCCTCTCTCTCTTTCTCATACGTTCTTGTCTCTATCTCTCTCTCTCTCTGTACCTTTCTTTCTCTCTCTATCTCTGTCCCTCTCTCAGTATCTTTCTTTCTTTCATTCTGCCTGTGTCTCTATTCACTCTTTGTCTCAGTCACTGTTTGTCTTTATCTCTCTCTCGCTCTCTCTCTCTTTCTCTTTCTCTTTCTCTCTCTCTCTCTCTCTCTAAAATAGCGGAATTGTGGTGTGATATATTCCGATATCATATGTTTTGTGTTATTTATAAAGAAAGAAAGATAAATGAAAAAGCAGGTTCAAAGGACAAGGCGACGTGGTTCTTAATCGATGATTTTCTAGAAATACTGACAACTTCAAATAATTTTGATGAATCTCCTTTTCAAATGCTACGAACTCATTTTCTGTCTAATCAAATAACATAAATGATTGTGGAGATTAATTGCCAAGAAAAATCTCTATAAACAAAAACCCTTTTTCTTAGAGACCTGGAGCCATGAAAGAAACAAGAATAAAAATATAATTAAATAAACATAAATAGTAGGAATGATAGGAAGAATATAAATGTCAGCATTAAGTATGACGATGACATAAAAATGATTTTCCTAATAATGGAACAATAGCATATGATGATAACGATAAACAATAATTGATTAAATCAAAATTACTATTTTAACTATGTTATCTATAAGAAACATGATGATAAATATTGATATAAAAACAAGTTTAATGAAAATAAATGACGCACACAAAAATGAAAGTAAAATAAGAAGTAGAAAAAAAAGTGTTGAATGTTTATCCCCGTCGGGAATCGAACCCGAGATCTGATTTAGAATCAGCTGTGTTAACCACTACACTACAAGGCCTTATTAAGTCACGTTGAGGAATATGTTTAAAATACTCCAACCCTTCCTTTTCTCGCTCTCGCTCTCTTTCTTTCTCTTCTTTCTCTCTCTCTCTCTCTTTCTTTCTCTTTCTCGCTCTCCCCCCCCCCTCTCTCTCTCATGTAGGGGAAGAATAGCTATTCCAAAAAAAGAAAAGAGAAGAAAATTATATATTCTGCAACCTGCACTTCATTATAAATACCTATTATTAAGATAATTTCAATAACCAGTAAATTTTAAATATTATATTAATTATTTCTGCATATGCTATGAAGGCTGTTTCTTGAAGTAAAAGAATTACAGCTAACGTATGTTTTCTATGAGTGACCTGAATCGATGAAAGATTTCACAAAAGAAAGCGAAAATTACACTTGACTTGACTTGCCTTTAGATGCCTCACTCATGAAGTACAGCAGCAGCTTCCAACATTGCCAAAAAGTAAAACGTTCCACAATTATAATAAAAAAGAGATTTGTCACGCAAGCTGCCTGTTTTTGAGACTAGATGTGCAAACCTCAAGTCATCCTAGAGAAAGTTAGGTTTTTATATGACCTGATTGTGATGATAATGATCATAACAACAATGATAACAAGAGTAGGATTCGATGACAAGGAAATGAAAACAACAGCAAATAAGGAAAGAAAAGAAAATGGCACAATGATAATAATAAAGAAAAGATAATAACGGAGTTAATAGTTCGTGATAGTTATAATGATGAAAGTGATGATGATAAAAGTAATGATAATATTTGTCTTAGTAATAAAATAATGATAATATTAATAACAATGAGGACAACAATAACGGTAATAATGATCATAATGATGGTAATCATAACGATAATAATGATAATAATAATAGTAATAATGATAATAGAAATAAAAATAGCAATTGTCATAATAATGATATGAGGAATTATGATAATAATACTGATGATAATGATGATAGTGACGATGATGATGTGGATAAGGATGAGGATGATGATGATAATAATAACAATAATAATAATGATGATAATAATAATAATAATAATAACAATAATTGTAATAACATCAATAAAGATAAAGACGATATTAATACGTTTAAGATACACAAATAATATAGTGCAAATTATAAATGAAATATCCCCTTTTTCCTTCCCCTTCGTTCTCTCTCTCTCTTTAACCCCCCTCTCTCCTCTCTCTCTCTTTTCTCCCTCTTTTCATTGTTTCCGTCTGTACGTCTGCAGGGGGAGGGGGAGGAGGGCGACTATGAAGAGACATATTTCTTGACGGACTAATTGCACAACGAAATTGCGTGACCTGTGACCTTGATTAAGGAACGGAAGCGCTCGCACTCAGCAGAACAACGTTCTATGTTGAGCCTAATCAACAGCGACACGCGGCGTCGGACCTTTGACTGGGAATCATCATCTATTTTTTATGTCTATAAATTAATGCAATTAATCATGTACAAAAGATAATCTAAAAACAAAACTGATTGCAACGGCGCTTTTTTTTTTTAAGCCCGGAGCTTTTCATGTCTTTCAGCCCCGGGCAATGTTGCAATCAGAGGGAGCATTTTTTGCTCCCTTTTGGGGATTCGAACCCGCGACCGCGAATTCGGATATGCGGTCGCGCGTTCGAATCCGGCGCCTTTGCCCGCTCGTCCACCGTGGCCGAGGGGCACTGGGAAGGGGTTGGGAGGGGTATTTATGTAACTTCCTCGTCAGCATATGCAGGGGCGTGATGTGTAACATTGAAAGAGAGAGAGAGTGTGTGTGTGTGTGTTTGTGTCTGTGTACGTGCTTGTAAGCACGTGCGAAAACATGTATGAACCATATTAACATAAAAAGTAACGCTAAACCTGAGTTCTAAATGAGGCAGCAAGACAAACCGATGGTCAAGAAGGGAGCCGCATGTTCAATTCAGGTTCAGTTGCCATCACATGAGGTTCTAATAGAACAAATAAATTAATTCACAGGTAAAAAAGCCAGAAAATGCGGCCAACACAACATTCCTTAATGACAACGACATTGTCCTTGTGTACATCACTTGTAATGAGATGCAGTGCAATGCAATTCGACTTTGAAGATAACTGTTATCATTAGCACTTCCTTTATCACTACATTTCCGAGAAAGAACTCAAGCGAATCAAAATAGAAACGGCGAAAGACATAACGAAAGAAACTGAAAAATCAGACTTGAGTCCGGCCTTCGGACGCCTCGCTGAGAAAGGACAGCAGCAGTTGCCAGATTCGCCAGAAAGGAAAACACTTGATATTAACAAAAAAGATGTCCCACAAGCTTTATCCTAGAGAGAGAGAGAGAGAGAGAGAGAGAGAGAGAGAGAGAGAGAGAGAGAGAGAGAGAGAGAGAGAGAGAGAGAGAGAGAGAGAGAGAGAGAGATAAATAGATAGAGGGAGAGAGAGAGAGAAATAGATAGATTGATAGAGAGAGAGAGAGAGAGAAAGGGTTTTTATATGAATTGATCATGATGATGATCAAATTAGATATAAATGGAGTAATGATAAAAAATAGTTTTAATAATACAGTTATAATGATGATATTGAAAATAATAATACTGATGATGAGTATAATTTGGACCTCAGTCAATTTTATATAAAAATGATAGAGAAATGATAGAGAAATGTTACAAACGTCTTTTCTAAAACAAGAAAAAAAGATTATTGACGAAAGTAAATAAGTACATAATCTATATGATTTATTCATCTTTTCAGAGCGACCTGGAGCAACGAAATAAAAAAGATATACATTTGATACTGCCTTTGCATGTCTCATTTATAAAGTACAAGTTTTCAGGTTTGCCAAACAGTCAAATACATGACAAAATTAAAAAGGTAAATGTCACACGAGTCTTTTCTCGAGACAAAGTTTATTCCCAGGTCACAGATGTCATCCTGGAGAAAATAAGGTCAACTGGACCCTATTTCATGTTGATCACAACAGCAGCAATGAAAATATATGGAATAAGTACAAGTCATATTAATGATAGGAATAGTATTAATAGCAGTATTAACAATGATTTTGGTAACATGGAATAATAACGATACGATAAATTTAATAGTGAAAACGATTAACAATAATTGGTTTTAGTTATTATGGCAATAATAAAGATGATGATAATAGTGATAATGATACCAATGATAATGATAACTGTGATGACGGTGAAGGAGTGAACGCTATATAAGAAAGGAAAAAACATCAACGTTTCTGGTATGTTAACTACGACTCTAATTGCGCTATTGATAAGGAACGTCCTAATAAATATTGACATAAGAAAACGAGGTACACGAAAATCAAAGAAAGTAAAAAAAAAAAAAAAAAATTCTCGTCGGGAATCGAACCCGAGATCTCCTGATTCGGAGTCAGTCGCCACAACGCCTCAGGAACTTAACGAGGAGAAGCGAAAGAAATGTTATCAATGCTTCTCCCTCTCGCTTTAAACTCTTCTCCGTCTCCTGTCTCTCTCTGTCTTATTAATCACGGCAGCAGTTTCCAGCATTGCCAAAAGCTAAAGCATGAATAAATCTAAAGATATGCCACAAAAGTTGCTTTTTGACCATATGAATTTATCATTTATGATCATGATAATTATGACCAAATAGTTATGATAACAATGTCAAAAATAAACATTAATGATAGTACTAATAAAGCGACCTGAAGAAAGAAAGAAAAAAAAAATTGACTGGCATCTGGATGTCTCGTTTACAAAGACAACATCAAGTTCAAAAACATGTCACACAAGTTGCCTCCTTTTGAGACTAAATGCGTAAACCTTAGGTCATCTTAGAGAGAAAAAAAAGTTTTTACTTTAAATTGATCATGTCTGATCATGATAATAATGATCGCAACAGCAATAATAATAATCCTGAGAGTAGATATCAATGACAGTAATGATAAAAAAAAAAAAACAGTTGTATTAGTAATGCCAATAATAACAGCAAAAATAATTATCATAATAATGGTGGTGGTGATGAGAGTAATAATGAACATCATACAAACGGTAATAATAATCTAATAATGATAATATCAATAACAATAACAATAGTAAAAATGTCAATAATAATCAGAATCATAATAGGAATGACAGAGATAATGATAATAGTGACAATAATGATGATAGAAATAGCAATAACAATTATAATGATGGAACTGATAACAATGATAATAATACTGATGATGAGTGTAATTTGGACCTCGGTCCCTTTTATATAAATTTGATAAGTATTTCTGATGTATTTCAAAGGCGTCTTTTCTTTGCCAAGAATCATGATAATTGTGGAAGTAAAGGGATGAGAGAAATATTCCCATACATGTTTCCCAGAGCGCCCTCGGGCGGTGAAGGAAATCGGGAGGAAATGCCTCTGAATCTCCCTTTCGATCTCGTTCACGAAGGACAGCAGTTTCCAGCTTTAATTTTAAAAAGTAAAAAGCGAGACTAAATCAAAAAGGCAAAAAGTCTTCCTTTGAGCCACTGTGTATACCTCAGGTCAAATAAGAAAAGATAATGATAATGAGACAATAGTGGTTCGATAACTATATGAGTAATAAAAATAACGATGAATAATAATTGATCATAGTTTAAAAAGGAAGGGAATGATAACATCAACAATTCTATCAGAATTACTTTCCTAATCATGGTATCGATATGAAACTTTAATTAATATTGATTTGAAAAAGCGAATTACATGTAAATCAAAGAAAAAAAGATTTTACTCCTTGTCCCCGTCGGGAATCGAACCCGGGATATTCTGATTCAAAGTCAGTCGTGTTAACCACAACACCGCAAGGACATGTATGTGAAAGGAGAAAGCAATTTCTATTTATAGGAACCGCAATTCACTCTTGTTCTCTCTTTTCTTTCCTTTTTTCTCTCAGCCATTCTGTCTATTCTTCTGTCTGGATCTGGATCTGTGTACCTACCCTCTACTTTACTTTGTCTGTCTTCTTGCCTAGCTGTCTGTATTTCTGTCCTCTCTCTCTCGCTCGCTCACACACACACACACACACACACACACACACACACACACTCTCTCTCTCTCTCTCTCTCTCTCTCTCTCTCTCTCTCTCTCTCTCTCTCTCTCTCTCTCTCACCAAAGAACGAATACCAACGTAATAGAATAGCATTTTCAATACAAAAAGTATATTCTGAACTCAAGGCAAACTGCTGCAGTTCATTTTCAATATTATAGATACATGATATTGAAAGTTGCCGACAGGGACTGATCATGTCTGATCATGATAATAATGATCACAATAGCAATAATAACAATATCAAGATTAAATATCAATGATAATAATGGTAAAGACAGTTGTATTAATAATGCAAATAATAACAGCTGAAATAATCATTATAATAATAGTACGATAACAATAATTATAATAAAATCGGTAATTATAGATCATGATAGTTATAATGATGCTTTTGAGGAATTATCCTCGGGAATGACCCTCCTCGGTCGAAACCGACAGTACAGTATGCAATTTGCCTCAAAGTGGCAGAATGGTTAAGGATGTTAAAACAATCTATTCGTTCCAGTCATTTACTGTACGAAAATAATACACAGACATTGCATGAGGATTCTATACTTCTTGCAGTCTTTGACTGCAGTTTCACTGCTCGTTACCCAACAGCCCTTTTAGGGGAATCAAAATCATACTTTTAACATTTTTCCTAAAGGAAAGGATGTATATACACGTGTCAAGTGTTCATACTTACATGCTTATGCCGTACGTTAACAAATGATTAATTTAGCTTTACACACAAACACGAATGTAATTATCTTTCATTCAACATTCGTATGAAAAGAAAAAAAATCACTAAATTTACCTTTTGGGGGAAGCCAAAATGGCCTTCGCCACCCCGTAATCCTCGGCGACCTCTCTTCTCTTCATTATTATCACTGCCTCTCCTTCCTGTCCAGTCACCGGCAGTGTCCCGCCCTCCGCCAACAGCCACCTACACCTCGTCAACAATACACACGACTCGAGCGAACCTACGAACCCACACAACTGCTCTTAACCACCACCTTGTAACAAGGGAGCCAGGAATTAATGCCGTGACACCTTCCCTGCTCGAGTTTCCATATTACTCACATAACTATATTCTTATTACACATGCATGAAAGGTCATGAAATTTCTGAGATACCGATGTGTATATATACAACTGTACAATTGATATAAATATTCGTATATTTTTCATAGGAGAGATATGGCTTGTTTTGACGTCCTACACTGAAATAAGAAAGAATGGAATCTTTATTGACCTATCATGAGTTACACATGGCTTACTCGCACACACTTAAGTAGAAAAACGTACATAGGCGCACATAAATACATAGAAGGGGAACGGACTGCAACCAAGACTTGTTTTTTTTATTTTATTTTTATTTATTTATTCATTTATTTTATCATTATTATTATTTTTTTCTCTTCGCACTATGCTTTCTTATTTGTTAGCGTCACCTTCCTTTTCTTTTCCTGTTTTACTATATCGTAATTTTTCTGTTTTACATAGCAAATTATGACGTTTTTCCCTCTTTTTCTCACCTTTTTCGCATTTTTTACGCATATCTACTTTTTTCTCATTCAACACGTGTCTTTGTTCTCATCTGTATTCACTCTTTGTTTTGTTAGCGCAGTTTTCTGTATCTTTCTGTTTTTCTTTCTCCCGCATATTTATCGCATTTTCAAGTTGAATTTTGTTCTCACTCGTCTTTATTTTCTAAATACTGGGACGTTTTTCTTAATATTTCTTACTCGAATTTTCATCACACTCGTGATGCATATATGCGTTTAATTTCCATAGGAGAGATAAGGAATGTTTTGACTTCCTACACTGAAATAGGAAAAAATTGATTTTTTATTGACCTATCATGAGTTGCACATGGCCTACACGCACACACAGTACAAACACATACACACATAAAGATATACAAAAGGGAAAACTGATTGCAACCGGCGGGCGTCTTGTATTTTTTGTGCCCGGGGCTTTTCATGTCTTTCAGCCCCGGGCGAGGTTGCAACCAGAGGGAGCACTTTTGGCTCCCTTTTGCAGATTCGAACTCGCGATCGCGGGTTTCGAATCTGGCGCCCTTACCCTCTCGGCCACGGTGACGAGGGGCAGAAGGAATGGGTTGGGAGAGGTATTTATGCAACTTGTGTGTTTGTTTGTGTATAATATATCTTGTCATTTTCCTCTTTAGGCTTATCACACCGTTGATCACGGCCAGCAGTTTGATTCGTTACTTAATTGCGGAAAACTACATCTGGCAGACTCAAGATCATATGTATAACAAAAGAGAAATTAACTGAAACTCATTTAAAAAGGACAGCAGCAGTTTCCAGCTTTGCCAGAAAGGAAAACACATGACACATCGAGAATAAATGTCACGTGAGCTGCCTCTGAGACACAATGCGTGAACCTCAGGTCATCCCAGAGGAAAAATCGTTTCATATTTCATCCTGATGGAAATGATCGCAACAGCAATGGTAACTATGTTCAAATTAGATATGAATGGGAATAATGATAATAAAAAGGTTATTTTAATAATGCAAATCATAACAGCAAAAAAATATTATAATGATAATGGTACGATGAGAACAACAGTGTCAATAACTGTAACAATAGTTCAAAATAGTTATAATGATGGTGATGATAATGGTTACTATGATCATGAAAATAACAGTAATAGTAATGAAATATGATGAGAAATAGCAATAGTGATAATGAGCATAATGATATTGAACATGATAATTACGGTAGTGATAATAATGATAATGGCAGTAGTGATGATGATAATAGAAACAATGTACTAATAAACAATTACAATTATAATAATGATGATATTGATAATAATTCTAATAATGAGTATAATTTGGACCTCAATCAAATTTATATGCGCATGATAAATCTCATGTTACAGACGTCTTTTCTCTCTTCGAAATGACTAATTATTGATGGAAATAAAAAATACAAAATCTCTATGTATAAAATTCCTTTTCCCAGAGCGACGTTGAACTACAAAAGAAATAAAAAAGAAATACATTTGATTCTGGCTTTGGATGTCTCACTTGTAGAGTACAACAGTTTACAGTTTTGCCAAACAGTAAAGTAATGACAAAGAAGTCAAAAAGGTATTTGTCACACAAGTCTAGTTTGGAGATTTAATATTAAGTTTATTTCCTAGGTCAAAGAAATATAAGGTTACTATGACCATATCTAATATCTATTATAATGATGATCACAACAGCAACGATAAAGATATATAGAAATAAACATTTTTTTTTTTTTTGTAAAAACATGATAAAAAAATAAGTAGATATTGTTCCTTACAAACAAACAAACAAACAAAAAAAAAGAAAGTATTATATTATATAAAGAAAGTAAATATTCTTCTTAGGTCTGCCCGATGTAGTTTTCTGCACTTAACTAACGGACCAAATTGCTGTCCGTAATCAGCGAAGGTGAGATGAGGGATAAACGCCGCATGAAAACCTTGGAATTTCCTCATTGAAACGGCAGGAGGAAGGATACAGTTGATTTTCTCATTTCTTCTTCATCTTCGCACTCAGTCAGCATTTATTGCTATTATAGAGTTGTTTCATATCTCTTTTTATATATTTATGTTCGTATATGAATATGTGTCCATCTGCATCCAGTCGCTCTTGTGTTTTAAATTTTCTTTATTGTATTAACTGCATTGATTTCATCTTTTTGTTTCCCTCTTTTTCTTGTTTCCATTCTTTCGCTTTCTCTCGTATCCTGTCTTTTTATATTTTCAAACTTATCTTTTTATATCACTATCTAAATATCTGTCTACCAGTTAATATTCTCTCTCTGTGGCTTCGACCAACAGATTTTTCTTGTTTTGTATAAAATCAGCTTTCTTCCCCTTCACATTAGGGCCTTGTACTGTCGAGGTTGACACGACTGACTCTCAGTCAGATCTCGGGTTCGATTCCCGGCGGGGACAACAGATCGATTTTTTTTTTCTTTCTTTCTTTTTCATGTAGCTCGTTTTCTCATATCAATATTTATTAACGTATTTCTTCTCAATACTATAATTTTAAAGTAAACTGAGCTTTCTCTACAAACACATATAAGCAAGCAGTTGTGCGCGCGCTCTCTCTCTCTTTCTCTCTCTCTTTGTTTATCAGCTTAGTGTTATCATCACCAAATGAGTGTTGCTATGCAT